>NC_088412.1:31361098-31661098 GCF_034236695.1 Oncorhynchus nerka
CACTTATAGCAGGGAGTCATTTGGGGCCTGGAGGAGAATAGAGTGAGTAACATGTTAGTGTTTATGTAATGAGTGTATTATAACAGCGTGTGTGTGTGTTTTATGAAATGGTTATGTCACTCTGCTATTTAAATACATAGAGTAGAATACTTCAAAGCCAGTCACAGAGTTTTCACTACCTCTGTTTATATGATCAGGTATTTATCATCGTTTTTACACAATCTATTTATTAGTTCAGTTTGATGCTCTGTTAACAGCCCATAAATATGTTAAATAAGCAGAGAGGATATTTGCTTGGCAGTTCCCATAGCAGACAGATCCTACAGCCCATACAAGGCCTTCAAATGCCTGTTTCAAACTACAACCTCAGTGTGCTTTTCTAATAGTTATTGGCTTCTAGCTGACATCTAAAGGCTAATGTGAGGCAGGCATTTGTCTTTGACCTAGAAAACACACACACAGATGCTTGTGGATGCAACTATAGACATGCACGTACACACACTCACACGTTATGTTTTCTTTTTTATCCTCTTGGGGACCTAAAATGTATTTCCATTCAAAATCCTAATTTCCCTAACCCTAACCCTAACCCTAACCCTCTTACCTAACCCTCGTACTCTTACCATAATCCTAACCTTAACCCATAACCCAAACCCTAAATTTTACTCCTAACCCTATTTATAACCCTACCCCTAGTTGTAACCCTAACCCTAAACCTAACCCCTAAGCTTAAAATAGCCTTTGTCCTCATGGGGACGGGGGAAATGTCCTTGTGGGAACTTTTGGGGATTTTAGGTCCCCACAAGGATAGAAGAAGCAACCAACCAACCCCCCACCACACACACACACACAAACATACACACACAGAGGTGGAGAAGGAATGATTAGATACTACTGCACTGTTGGAGCTAGGAACACAAGCATTTCGCTACACCCGCAATAACATCTGCTAAATGTGTGTATGTGACCAATAAAATGTGACTTGATTTGAAGGCGAAGAGGTGAGTGAGTTTAGGGTGAGGAGGGGGAGACTAGATGGCATTGCACATTGCAGAGCTCTCCCTCTCAGCTCTCTGTGTGAACAGTGCCAAGGGAATGGGGTTGGCAGGGATCTCATGGTTCTCAACACCAGTGTGTGTGTGTGTGTGTGTGTGTGTGTGTGTGTGTGTGTGTGTGTGTGTGTGTGTGTGTGTGTGTGTGTGTGCGTGTGCCTGCGTCTGCGTGTGCGTGCGTCTGCGTGCGTCTGCGTGCGTCTGCGTGTGTGTGCGTCTGCGTGTGTGTGTGCGTGTGCGTGTGTGTGTGTGTGAAGCTCAGAGGGAGAGCTGCCAATATAAAGATGGGAGCAGGATATACTGTACTGTCCTCACACTGTGAAATGCCATATTAAACAAACAGCAAACGCTGGGTAGCTGGCTCGGTGTGTGTGCGTGCCTGCCTGCATGTCTGTGCATTTCTATGTGTTAGGCCTGTAAAGCTAGGGCATAATGCATGAAGTTAGTTAGTTAAATATACACAGTATATATTTATATGAACATTTAAATGGCCAGAGTCATACAAGGCCAACTCTCGCTGCCCGCTGATTTATAGATAACATCATGTCTCGTGTCTCCCTCCTTTCCTCTCTCCTCCTCTCTACCCCCTCATCTCTCCCCTCTCTTGTTGAAGGTCATTATCCAGAGGGGCAGCATGTGGGAGTTTCACTTCAGAGCAGCTGGTCCAGCCTGACCCAACAGGTATGGTACACACACGCACACACGCACACACACACACATACACACACACACACTGTTGAGGAGAGCTAGCAAGCAAGAATTCCACTGTACCTTGCGCATGTGACCAATAAGCGTTTGATTTGACAGACGCACACACACACTCTTTCTCTTTCCTTCCCCTCCACTGTGCTGTCTCAGACTCAGATAGACTCAGATAGACCCAGACGTCAGGCGGTAGCGTCTAGAACCCATAAAGGACCAGACATAGAGGAATACTGTATAGAGGGGAACAAACAAAACAGCTTTATTATGTCTGTCTGAAGGCCATTGTTGTGTGAACCAGCCGCCATGCAGCGTGTCTCATACATTTCCACTGTCCTGATGGAGCACAATGGCTGAGTTTCCTCAGTGCTGGCTCTCCTTGGCCAGTGGCTAGAAGCAGTGATTTGTTTGTTTGGTGACTTTAGATTCAAACGGATTAGTTATAATGGTGATACTATGTTTGGGAAACACTAATAGTATAGAAACTATTTAGCAATAGGAGGAAGCTGTGATAAGGAAGATAAGGCAAGACACATAGCGAGGGAGAGGTGGAGTGAGAGAGAAGGGAGGGAGGATTGAGTGGTTTAAGGGTGAAGTGGTGTGTGTGTTATGGGTGAGGGTAAAGTAGTGTGTGAAGTAGTGTGTGTGCGCTAGTGTGTGCGTGCATGGTTGTTTGTAACAGCAGAGCTTTCAGCAGATGTAGGTCTGGCAGCAGGCCAGCAGGGCTTTCTGAGAAGGGGAGCCGGTATGATTTCATGACCAGCCAGTGTAAAGAGCCACCGTAATCTGTGACATTGTGTCTTTATATGACAACTATGTGTGTGTGTGTGTGTGTGTGTGTGTGTGTGCCATTCCCACTCTCCCATTTGTGCACTCATGACAAGCCTGATGCCCAGCCACATGACCCCATAGACGAGGTCAAGGTTAGGATTAGGGCTGAGGTTAGCTTGGCTCATTAGCTCCCCTACTCATAGTAGGCCTCTGTGTTAAGCACTAGTACATGTGCATGAATGCATTATCACACATGCACTAAACTGGTCTGGTCTGGAGTGAAAGCCATTCATTTTTCACTGACCAGACTCGCCTCAGACAACTTTCTGACGAATCCCTCTTTCCCCCTCTCTGCAGTGAAAACATGTAAAGGGAGAGTGAGAGAACAAAGAGAGGAATAATTTTCAAGTTCAGCAGACACAAATACCCTCAGGCTGCAGTGATGAGAACCCCTCCACACAGAGAGATGAATGTCAGAACTCTGCTCTCATGCTGTGTTAAGTCTTTCCCATCTTCATCAGATGGATAGACAGCAAAGTGCTTTGTAGATCCGTTGGGTTTAATCTCCTTCATCTTCCGTCCTGTGTCCTTTTCTCTCACGCAGAGCCCTGTCTGAGTTATACAGTATGTGAGGTGTGTTATGGTGTCTGAGGAAGATGAGGATCAAGCCAGTGATGTTTATGTTGGTGTCTGGATCTCTCTCTCTCTCCCACTCACACCCACAAACAACCTCTTCTCCTCTCCTCTTTCCAAGTGTGGGGGGAATATCAACAGTGGTTATATGTACTGTATGAGGGAGTCTGAGCAGGTGAGAATCAAGTGTGTGTGTGTGTGTGGAGTTATTTCAACCCCTCCACTCCACCCTTCTCTCTCCCTCCATCCCTCTTTCCCTCCTTCAACCTTATCCCTTCTTCCACTCATTCCTACTCTCCCTCCACCTTACCCCCTCCCCCATCCCTCTCTCTTTCCACCCCACCGTCTCTATACACCTGCTAACCCTGTATCACCTCTCTACCATTGCACCTCTCCTGTGTTTGTCTTTCAGTCTGGGTCTGGTATGTCCGTCTGGTCTTCAGAGCGAGAGGAAAATACATCAGGTAGAGAGAGAGGAGCAGGAAACAGTTGGGGAGGAGGGATAAAAAGCGTCTGTGAGACCGTTTTTTTCCATTGGAACACTCGGACCCAGACGTCTGCATAAGCTTTATCAGGAAGGACGCCCCGCCTCAGACACACATAGTGTGTGTGCTGTGTGTGTGTTGTGTGTGTGTGTGGTGCGCGTGTGTGCTGCGCTTGTGTGCTGCGTGTGTGTGCTCTTATTGAGTCTGAATTGATTCCAGACCACAGGTGTCGAGTGTCGGAGAGGAGCTCTGTTTCAAAAAGATCAGTTTCAGATAACTACCCTCAGCCCTTGACTACCTTCTCCCCCTCTCCACCTTTCTCTGCCCTCTCTCCCTCTTTCTCCCCCTTTCACCCCTTCTCTATCCCCCTCTCCACCCCCAGCCTTATCTAAACACATTAGCACCCTTTTAAAGTTACCCGCGGGTCATACCATGAGACATACAATACTCCCCTACACTGCCGCGGCACACAAGCACATGGGCACACACACACACACTGACACACGGACATGCTTTGAGGCCTACTAGACTGCGTGTGCACCCTCCTCTCATCTCATTTCTGCTCTGTGCGGGGACTACAGGAAACAGGGGGGGTCAAGAACTTAAAGTTCTTCGGTGTCCACATCACTGAGGACGTAAAATGGTCCTCTCACACCAGCACAGTCGTGAAGAAGGCGCAACAGAATTTCATCTCCCTCAGGAGGCTGAAGAGATTTTACAGATGCACCATCGACAGCATCTGGACTGGTTGCATCACCGCCAGGTATGGCAACAGCACCACCCTCAACCACAATCAGAGGCCATGCTCACTCACTGGTCTCTACCCACACCTTCTCACACAGCTAGACTGACACCCCTGCTTACACACGCATACACACATACACAAACACATCGACACACACTCACTTATTGAATCCACACACATACACCCACACTAACACACACTCATATATATAAACACAACATGTAAATTGTTGGTCCCATGTTTCATGAGCTGAAATAAAAGATCCCAGAAATGTTCCATACGCACAAAAAGCGTATTTCTCTCAAATTTCGTGCACAAATTTGTTTACATCACTGTTAGTGAGCATTTCTCCTTGCCAAGATAATCCATCCACCTTACAGGTGTGGCATATCAAGAAGCTGTACCGGGCAGATGGCAGAAAGAGTGTACGGCATTGTGTGGGCAAGAAGTTTGCTGATGTCAACGTTGTGAACAGAGTGCCCCATGGTGGCGGTGGGGTTATAGTATGGGCAGGCATAAGTTACAGACAATGAACATAATTGCATTTTATCGATGGCAATTTGAATGCACAGAGATACTGTGGCGAGATCCTGGCAATCCTCTCTTTCTATAATTTTACATTTGTGCTTGCAACCAATCCTATAGTTGTACAGCAAATCAGCAACCTGTGTTGATTGACAGTTTGCTGGTCCAATCAGAGTGCCCAATGTGCATTTCACTAGACAATCTGTTGCAGTGTTTTATGCAAGGCAGGCTACTGTCTCTGGCAGGGTGTAGTGTAGAGTAATCCAGGTAGACTGTGCCCAAAATAAGAGACAAAACATTACAAAACCAGGCCAGATAAGTTCAAGTCATCAGTTTCAAGTCAAAGTTGAGTCTTGAGGCTCCAAGTCAAGTCTCAAGTTATTTTTTTATCTATCAAGTCGAGTCTCCAAGTCATGTGACTCGAGTCCACAACTCTGATGATGGGTACTTGCCCTAATGAAATTAGTGATGTTCACCAGGCACATAAGTAGCTGCATGAGATGGACTACCTTGTCAAACCCGGAGTGACCCAGCATGGCGCGGAATGATGATGTCAGCTGAAACCCACACATCCAGTAAGGGCAGAGTCTGGGCTTTCCAGGAAGGAGAGAGAGAGGTGGAGAAGTGATTCTTACAGGAAATAAGTCTTATGATGAGACATAGAGATGCAAGAGTGGGGGTATCTTATCGGTAACTATCTGATTAGTTGGAAGTCAACACTAACTTTTCTAAGTGTCTGACAACTAAAATCTATAGATCTCAAAATCTCCCCCCACCCCTGTTGCTCATTAACCTATCAAACATGGGTTGAGGTTACTGTCAAGCAGATAGCCTGGAGGGGAAAGGTAAGAGTATGTACTGTCATTTAGTTCTAACCTTTCTGTCCACCCCTGCACCGGGTGCAATCCTCTGAATCCTCACATGAGACCCTTTCTCTTTTCAGCAGGCCTCTTCTGAGCGGAGGGATTCCCAGCTAGGACCACATTGCTCAATCACGTCTCATGGCCTCTCTTTCTCTCTGCTGGCTATCTGTTCCTACGTGTGGTTGTGATGTGAGCATATGTGAGTCAGTGAGAGGTTGAGAGCATTGTGGCACACTGTGTTGTTGTGGTTAGGTAACCTTTAGGGTCTCTGTGATGATAATATGTGTATGAAAAGACCCTCATGCCTTGCGTGGAACAACTGCACACACTTATGCAAGCAAGCATAGCTATGAAGTCATTATCTTGGAACTTTTGGTGCCACCATGCTGACATGGCAGCCATTTAATTTCTACATCTCAAACCAAACAACTGAGACCAGCCCCACTGCTTTTAACAGAGCATTGTTCCAGGTACTTTATGTGTTTATTGTATCAGTGGGACTTCTATATACTGAACGCAAATATAAATGCAACATGCACCAATTTTACCGAGTTACAGTTCAAATAAGGAAATCAGTCAATTTAAATAAATTCATTTGGTCCGAATCTATGGATTTCACATGACTGGGCAGTGGTGCATCCATGGGTGGGCTTGGGAGGGCATAGACAACTCATTTGGGACCCTCAGTTTCATCAGCTGTTCGGCTGACAGTCCCGCAGATGAAGAAGCCAGATTTGGAGGTCCTGGACTGGCATGGTTACACGTGGTCTGTGGTTGCGAGGCCGGTTGGACGTACTGCCAAAATCTCTAGAGGCGGCTTATGGTAGAGAAATAAACATTAAATTATCTGTCAAGTGCTCCGATGGACGTTCCTGCAGTCAGCATGCCAACTGCATCCTCCCTCAACTTGAGACATCTGTGGCATTGTGTTGTGTGACAAAAATGTACATTTTAGAGTGGCCTTTTATTGACCCCAGCACAAGGTGCACCTGTGTAAGGATCATGCTGTTTAATCACCTTCTTGATAAGCATCACACGTCAGGTCGATGGATTATCTTGGCAAATAGGAAATGCTCACTAACAAGGATGTAAACAAATTTGTGCACAACATTTAGAGAAATAAGCTTTTTGGGAATATGGAACATTTCTGGGATCTTTAATTTCAGCTCATGAAACATGGGACCAACACTTTACATGTTGCCTTTATATTTTTGTTCAGTATTTTCTGTAGAGTTTGGCCATTCTTGTGCAACAGTTATAAAAGACGTCAACCTATAGCTGGGTGAATGTTCAAATGTCATAAGGGGAAGAGGTGTAAGACGTGTGGGTGTCATGAGGTAGGGAACCCCGTGTCGGTAGAGACACGGCCGGTCTGTGACATGGCTGGGTGACAGGAAAGCCCTCGTTTAAGTGTGTGTGTTTCCAGTGTGTGTGGTGATTGTGGTCAGAGGCATAGAGGAGCGATCACGAAGTAAAGTGTTGGTGGTCGCAGTCCGTCGTCACGCCAACACAGTGCTCTTTCACAGAGCTTGACATTTACTCACTACACTCCTCTTTCCTGTTCTCTTTCTTTTCTGCTGTCTCTCGTTCTCTTCGTCTCTCTCTCTGGGGTGAAAGAGAAGAGGGGTCTGTTTCACACGTCTTGTGCTGCAGAGCACCACACCCCCCCACAAGGGGGTTTCCACATGCTGCGCTCCATCTCACACCTACAGTACCAGTCAAAAGTGTGGACACACGTACTACTATTTTCTACATTGTAGAATAATAATGAAGACATCAAAACTTTGAAATAACACATATGGAATCATTTAGTAACCAAAAAAGTGTTAAACAAATCAAAATATATTTTATATTTGAGATTCTTCAAAGTAGCCACCCTTTGCCTTGATGACAGTTTTGCACATTTTTGGCATTCTCTCAACCAGCTTCATGAGGTAGTCCCCTGGAATGCATTTCAATTAACAGGTGTGCCTTGTTAAAAGTTAATTTGTGGAATTTCAAATCAAATCAAATTGTATACAACAGGTGTAGTAGACCTTACAGTGAAATGCTTACTTACAAGCGCCTAACCACCAATGCAGTTTTAAAAATACAGATAAGAATAAGAGATTAAATGAACACGTAATTAAAGAGCAGCAGTGAAATAACAATAGCTAGACTATATACAGGGGGGTACCGAGTAGAGTTATTAAAGTGATTGTGCATAGATGACAACAGGAGAGTAGCAGTGGTGTAAAGAGGGGGTGAGGGGGAGGGGGGCACTGCAAATAGTATGGGTAGCCATTTGACTACATGTTCCGGAGTCTTATGGCTTAAAAGCTGTTTAGAAGCCTCTTGGACCTAGATTTGGCACTCCAGTACCACTTGTTGTGTGGTAGCAGAGATGGCTAGGGTGGCTGGAGTCTTTGACAATTTGTAGGGCCTTCCTGTGACGCCTGGTATAGAGGTCCTGGATGGCAGGTAGCTTGGCCCCAGTGGTGTGCTGGGTCATTCGCACTACCCTCTGTAGTGCCTTGCGGTCGGAGTCAAAGCAGTTACCATGCCAGACAATGATGCAACAAGTCAGGATGCTCTCAAAGGTGCAGCAGTAGAACCTTTTGAGGATCTGAGGACCCATGCCAAATCTATTCAGTCTCCTGAGGGGGAATAGGTTTTGTTGTGCCCACTTCATGACTGTCTTGGATCTTGTTAGTTTGTTGGTGATGTGGACACCAAGGAACTTGAAGCTCTCAAACTGCTCCACTGCAGCCCCGTCGATGAGAATAGGGGCGTGCTCTGTCCTTTTTTCCCTGTATTCCACAATCATCTCCTTTGTCTTGATCACGTTGAGGGAGAGGTTGTTGTCTTGGCACCACACGGCCAGGTCTCTGACCTCCTCCCTATAGGCTGTCTTGTCATTGTCGGTGATCAGGCCTACCACTGTGTTCTGTCATCGGCAAATGTAATGATGGTGTTGGAGTCGTGCCTGGCCATGCAGTCATGAGTGAACAGGGAGTACAGGAGGGGACTGAGCATGCACCCCTGACAGACCACTGTGTTGAGGATCAGTGTGGCGGATGTGATGTTGCCTACCCTTACCACCTGGGGGCTGCCCATCTGGAAGTCCAGGATCCAGTTGCAGAGGGAGGTATTTCTAGTCCCACGGTCCTTATTGATGAGATATGAGGACCCTATGGTGTTGCACGCTGAGCTGTAGTCAATGAATAGCATTCTCCCATAGGTGTTCCTTCCTTCCTTTTGTCCAGGTGGGAAAGGGCAGTGTGGAGTGCAATGGAGATTGCATCATCTGTGGATCTGTTGGGGCGGTATGCAAATTGGAGTGGGTCTAGGGTTTCTTGGATGATGGTGTTGATGTGAGCCATGACCAACCTTTCAAAGCACTCCATGTCTACAGACGTGAGTGCTACGGGTCGGTAGTCATTTAGGCAGGTTACCTTAGTGTTCTTGGGCACAAAGACAATGGTGGTCTGCTTAAAACATGTTGGTTGAAAAGGTTGAAAATGTCAGTGAAGACACTTGACAGTTGGTCAGCGCATGCTCGCAGTTCACGTCCTAGTAATCCATTTGGCACTGTGGCCTTGTGAATGTTGACCTGTTTTAAGGTCTTACTCACATCAGCTGCAGAGAATCACATCAGCTGCGTAAATACACAGTCTTCCAGAAAGCTGGTGCTCTCATGCATGTTTCAGTATTATTTGCCTCGAAGCGAGCATAGGAGTAGTTTAGCTCGTCTGGTAGGCTTGTGTCACTGGGCAGCTCTCGGCTTGTAGTCAGCAATGGTTTGCAAAACATCTGACGTGCGTCAGAGCCGGTGTAGTACGATTCGATCTTAGTTCTGTATTGACACTTTGCCTGTTTGATGGTTCGTCGGAGGGCATTATGGGATTTCTTATAAGCTTCCGGGTTAGAGTACCGCTCCTTGAAAGTAGCAGCTCTAGCCTTTAGCTCAGTGCGGATGCTGCCTGTAATCCATGGCTTCTGGTTGGGGTATGTACGTATGGTCACTGTGGGTATGACATCATTGATGCCCTTATTGATGAAGCCAATGACTGATGTGGTGTACTCCTCAATGCCATCGGAGGAATCTCGGAACATATTCCAGTCTGTGCTAGCAAAACAGTCCTGTAGCTTAGCATCTGCTTCATCTGACCACTTTTTTATTGATCTAGTCACGGGTGCTTCCTGCTTAAATGTTTGCTTGTAAGAAGGAATCAGGAGGATAGAATTATGGTCAGATTTGCCAAAAGGAGGGCGAGGGGGAGCTTTGTATGCATCTCTGTTTGTGGAGTATAGGTGGTCCAGAGTTATTTTTCGTCTGGTTGCACATTTAACAGGCTGATAGAAATTTGGTAAAACAGATTTAAGTTTCCCTGCATTAAAGTCCCCGGCTACTAGGAGCGTTGCCTCTGGGTGAGCGTTGTCTTGTTTGCTTATGGTGGAATACAGCTCATTCAATGCTGTCTTGGTGCCAGCCTCTGACTGTGATGGTATGTAAACAGCTACAAAGAATACAGATGAAAACTCTCTCAGTAGGTAGTGTGGTCTACAGCTTATCGTGAGATACTCTTCCTCAGGTGAGCAATAACTCGAGACTTCCTTAGATATCGTGTATCTGTTGTTTACAAAAATACATTAACCACTGCCCTTGTCTTACCAGACGCCGCTGTTCTATCCTGTCGGTACATCGTATATCCAGCTAGCTGTGTGTTGATGTTGTTGTCGTTCAGCCACAACTCTGTGAAGCATAAGATGTTACAGTTTTTAATATCCCGTTGGTAGTTTAATCTTCCGCATAACTCCACAATTTATTTTCCAAGGATTGCACGTTTGCTAGCAGAATGGAGGGAAGTGAAAGTTTATTTGATCGCCTACAAATTCTCAGAAGGCAGCCGGACCTTTGGCCCGTCTTTCTCCGCCTCCTCTTCACGCAGATCACAGGGATCGGGTCCTATTTCTGAGGAAGCAACATATCCTTTGCGTCGGGCTCATCAGAGTCGTGAAAGGAAAAAGAGGATTCTGCTAGTCCGTGGTGAGTAATCGCAGTCCTGATATCTAGAAGTTACTTTTGGTCATAAGAGACGGTAGCGGCAACATTATGTACAAAATCAAGTTACAAACAACACAAATAAGCGAACAAGAAACACAAGACGCTGGGGGCACGTAAAACGTCTGCCATCTCCAGCGACATGTTAGTGAGTATTGCGTATTTCCTTCTTAATGAGTTTGAGCCAATCAGTTGTTTTGTGACAAGGTAGAGGTGGTTTACAGAAGATAGCCTTATTTGGTAAAAGACCAAATCCATATTATGGCAAGAACAGCTGAAATAAGCAAAGAGAAACAACAGTCCATCATTACTTTAAGACATGAAGGTCAGTCAATACGGAACATTTCAAGAACTTTGAAAGTTTCTTCAAGTGTAGTCGCAAAAACCATCACGCTCTATGATGAAACTGGCCCTCATGAGGACCGCCAAAGGAAAGGAAGACTCAGAGTTACCTCTGGTAAAGAGGATAAGATCATTAGAGTTAACTGAGCCTCAGATTGCAGCCCAAATAAATGCTTCACAGAGTTGAAGTAACAAACACATCAACTGGTCAGAGGAGACTGCGCGAATCAGGCCGTCATGTTCAAAATGCTGCAAAGAAACAAATAATAAAGGACACCAATAATAAGAAGAGACTCGCTTGGGCCAAGAAACACAAGTAATGGACTTTAGACTGGTGAAAATCTGTCCTTTGGCCTGATGAGTCCAAATTTGAGATTTTTGGTTCCAACCACTGTGTCTTTGTGAGACGCAGAGTAGGTGAACAGAGGACCTCCACATGTGTGGTTCCCACCGTAAAGCACGGAGGATGAGGTGTGATGGTGTGGGGGTACTTTGTTGTTGACACTGTCAGTGATTTATTTAGAATTCACACTTAACCAGCATGGCTACCACAGCATTCTGCAGTGATACGCCATCCCATCTGGTTTGCACGCATTTGTTTTTCAACAGGACAATGACCCAAAACACAACATCAGGCTGTGTAAGGGCTATTTGCCCAAGGAGATTGATGAAGTGCTGCATCAGATGACCTGGCCTCCACATTTACCCGACCTCAACCCAATTGAGATGGTTTGGAACGAGTTGGACCACAGAGTGAAGGAAAAGCAGCCAACAAGTGCTCAGCATATGTGGGACCTCCTTCAAGACTGTTGGAAAAGCATTCCTCATGAAGCTGGTTGAGAGAATGCCAAGAGTGTGCTAAGCTGTCATCAAGGCAAAGGGTGGCTACTTTGAAGAGTCTCAAATTAAAATATGTTTTGATTTGTTTAACACTTTTTTGGTTCCTACATGATTCCATATGTGTTATTTCATAGTTTTGATTTCTTCAGTATTATTCTACAATGTAGAAAATAGTAAAAATAAAGAAAAGCCTTTTGAATGTGTAGGTGTGTCCAAACTTTTGACTGGTACTGTTTATGACAATCAACACACCTTTTATGTTTCTTTTTCTAGGGTCTCCCCAATAGTGTGTCCCCTCTGCTCCACCTGAGAAGCTTTTGGCTTTTGTATGGCCCGCAGCTCAGGCCCATTTCTGGACCTTGTAATGGCATGCTCCAGTTTAGGGCACACTGTCACAACACACTGTCATGCTTACAATATCAAGAGTTAACTGGATAGAAAAGCATCTAGTTCTGGTGTTGATAAAAATCTCTACAATGTCGATGACTTGTTGTGGTGTGGTGAGAAGGTTAGAGTTAGGGTGTGCTTTAAGTGGGTCAGTGTAATCCCCCTGGAGAGAGAAAGGACCCTGTTAAAACCCCACGGAAGAACACGAGCCTGATGAAAAGAAAACACTCGCAATACAAGTTCCACATGTCCAGGGAAGGGTGAAAATGTGTTTCGGATTTACCTCCTTTCCTCTCTTCCTATCCTCCCTTGTTGATTCTGAGCTAGAAGGAAATAACCTCTCTGGAGTTCTTATAACTCCCTCTCTCCCTCACACAAACACACTCACGTACCTCAACCTTTGGATTTGTTCCGTGCGTGCGTGCATGCCTTTACTTGTGGGACCAGAAGTTAGAATTAGGTCTAGGGTTAAGAGCTAGGGTTTGTTTTAAGGTTAGGACTAGGTTTAGGGTTAGGGTACAGGTTAGGGGCTAGGGAAAAAATGATTTTGAATGGGACTGAATTGTATTGTGTGTGTGTGATCCCACATATCTGTTCCTTCCTTCCTTTGGGTCCGAGCTAATCCTTCTCTCTGTGGGTTTCCTTCCCAGAACAAGCCAGTCTAACCCCAACAGAACTCTAACCCTCTAAAGAAAACAGAACACCACCAACCCTCACCCTGTAAAGAAAACACAGCTCTTCAGCACCTTGGAAATTCCTCCATCTTTCTCAATCAAGAGCAGGATGAAACAGAGGTTGATTTTCATGATTCAATTTGGCCTCATGTAACCAGAGCTGAATAAGGCTATAACGTTCCAAATATATAAGGTAAAGAACTAAGGAGAGGGGGACGAGAAAGGGAGCAAGGGAATGGGATAGAGAGGCAGAGGGTCTGAGGGAGGAGAGAGAATGAAATGAGTCCACAATATCTGTATTAAACCTATTGAATTCTATCTGAATGCCCACCGGCTACACACATGCTGAGTGATTTGTTAGCCATATCTGTGTTTGGTATTGTCATGGTTAACTTGCTGCAACAATTGATCCTCTGGAAGTTAGGTGTGGTGTTAGGTAGGTAAATGGTAGAACTGGGATGATATGTTGCTTAAAAGGACAGACAACTCAACAGGCCTAACTGATCCCAGATTGTCTTTGACCTGTATTACATGTGCATGTGTATGTGCACATGCATGACTGTGTGTGTGTGTGTGTGTGTGTGTGTGTGTGTGTGTGTGTGTGTGTGTGTGTGTGTGTGTGTGTGTGTGTGTGTGTGTGTGTGGATAATGACACAGCAGCCTAGATAAAAACAGATTTAGATGGACATGCTTTGTGCTCAGATAATTCAGACAATAACATGGGGTGGAAGGACCGTTTGGATCAGATTCTGACCCGTATAATCACCTCTGCTCTCAGGGCAGGAGGTAGGAGGCCATCCTATCCTCCAGCCACAGCTTATGACCAATACCTCAAGCCCCAGTCCTCTTCATCCTCACTCTGTTTGACTAGGATGACTGTCTCACACTGATCAGATTATATCAAAAGGATTTTCAACAATTCTCCTCAATGGCAACTGACCGTTGCTGTTGACAGTATCTCACCAAAGAGTTATAAACCTACCAGTAACTGCTGGCCAGGTGCTCCTGTGAAGTTCCAGACTGATAACTAACTGACTGGAAGAGAGTGTGTGTGAATGCCCGTTCTTGTGCAGGTGGGAGTGGAGGAGTGTGTTAACCAGGCATATCTAGGTGAATACCAACTCTGGTGAAGGTGGGAGTTCCCTCTAGAGAGTCCCCTGCATTTGAAGTTTTGATTTACTATTTATTTAAATCAGGAAGTCGCATTGAACTGAATCTAAGTGGACTAGGAGAAACAATATATGATAATGTGTCTGTGTGCAGAGAGAACACAAAACAAATTGTCTGTGTCTCTGAGTGATGTGTATACTCTTAGAAAAAAAGTGCTATCTAGGACATAAAAGGGTTCTTCGGCTGTCCCCATGGGAGAACACTTTGAAGAACCCTTTTTGCTTCCAGGTAGAACCCTTTTGGTTCCAAGTAGAACCCTCTTTGCTTCCAGGTAGAACCCTTTTGGTTCCAAGTAGAACCCTTTTGAGTTCCAAGTAGAATCCTTTACACAGAGGGTTCTACATGGAAGCCAAAAGAGTTTTAGCTGGATCCAAAAAGGGTTCTACCTGGAACCAAAAAGAGTTATCCTATGGGGACAGCTGAAGAACCCTTTTTCTAAGAGTGTACAGACTGGCTTGGCCTGATTGAGGCTGGTGCTCTGTGTATGAGGTTTGTGTAAAGCTCTATAACTCATGGGGGAGGAATGTGTAGAGTGGTGTTGGAGGAGTGTTTGTGGGCTGGTGTTGGAGGAGTGTTTGTGGACTGGTGTTGGAGGAGTGTTTGTGGACTGGTGTTGGAGAAGTGTTTGTGTTGTGGTGTTGGAGAAGTGTTTGTGGGGTGGTGTTGGAGGAGTGTTTGTGGGCTGGTGATGGAGGAGTGTTTGTGGACTGGTGTTGGAGGAGTGTTTGTGGGGTGGTGTTGGAGAAGTGTTTGTGGGCTGGTGTTAGAGGAGTGTTTGTGGGGTGGTGTTGGAGGAGTGTGTGTGGGGTGGTGTTGGAGAAGTGTGTGTGGGGTGGTGTTGGAGGAGTGTGTGTGGGGTGGTGTTGGAGGAGTGTGTGTGGGGTGGTGTTGGAGAAGTGTGTGTGGGGTGGTGTTGGAGGAGTGTTTGTGGACTGGTGTTGGAGGAGTGTTTCTGCTAGCTCCAACATGATCATGGGAGGGTGTGGTGTGCACGGGTTGGGGTATTTGTGTGTGTGTGTGTGTGTGTGTGTGTGTGTGTGTGTGTGTGTGTGTGTGTGTGTGTGTGTGTGTGTGATCCCACATATCTGGTCCTTCTTTTTTTGGGTCCGAGCTAATCCTTCTCTCTGTGGGTTTCCTTCCCAGAACAAGCCAGTCTAACCCCAACAGAACTCTAACCCTCTAAAGAAAACAGAACACCACCAACCCTCACCCTGTAAAGAAAACACAGCTCTCCAGCACCTTGGAAATTCCTCCATCTTTCTCATTAAAGAGTAGATTGAAACGGAGGTTTATTTCATGATTCAATTTTGCCTCATGTAACCAGAGCTGAATAAGGCTATAACGTTCAAAATATATAAGGTAAAGAACTAAGGAGAGGGAGACGAGAAAGGGAGCAAGGGAATGGGATAGAGAGGCAGAGGGTCTGAAAGAAAACGAGAGAGAATGAAAATAATCTACATAAACTGTATTAAGCGTATTGAATTCTATCTGAATGCCCACCGGCTACACACATGCTGAGTGATTTGTTAGCCATATCTGATATCACATATCACATGTGTATGTGCGTGTGTGTGTGTGTGTGTGTGTGTGTGTGTGTGTGTGTGTGTGTGTGTGTGTGTGTGTGTGTGTGTGTGTGTGTGTGTGGATAATGACACAGCAGCCTAGATAAAAACAGATTTAGATGGACATGCTTTGTGCTCAGATAATTCAGACAATAACATGGGGTGGAAGGACCGTTTGGATCAGATTCTGACCCGTATAATCACCTCTGCTCTCAGGGCAGGAGGTAGGAGGCCATCCTATCCTCCAGCCACAGCTTATGACCAATACCTCAAGCCCCAGTCCTCTTCATCCTCACTCTGTTTGACTAGGATGACTGTCTCACACTGATCAGATTATATCAAAAGGATTTTCAACAATTCTCCTCAATGGCAACTGACCGTTGCTGTTGACAGTATCTCACCAAAGAGTTATAAACCTACCAGTAACTGCTGGCCAGGTGCTCCTGTGAAGTTCCAGACTGATAACTAACTGACTGGAAGAGAGTGTGTGTGAATGCCCGTTCTTGTGCAGGTGGGAGTGGAGGAGTGTGTTAACCAGGCATATCTAGGTGAATACCAGCTCTGGTGAAGGTGGGAGTTCCCTCTAGAGAGTCCCCTGCATTTGAAGTTTTGATTTACTATTTATTTAAATCAGGAAGTCGCATTGAACTGAATCTAAGTGGACTAGGAGAAACAATATATGATAATGTGTCTGTGTGCAGAGAGAACACAAAACAAATTGTCTGTGTCTCTGAGTGATGTGTATACTCTTAGAAAAAAAGTGCTATCTAGGACATAAAAGGGTTCTTCGGCTGTCCCCATGGGAGAACACTTTGAAGAACCCTTTTTGCTTCCAGGTAGAACCCTTTTGGTTCCAAGTAGAACCCTCTTTGCTTCCAGGTAGAACCCTTTTGGTTCCAAGTAGAACCCTTTTGAGTTCCAAGTAGAATCATTTTATCAGAGGGTTCTACATGGAACTCAAAATAGTTTTAGCTGGATCCAAAAAGGGTTCTACCTGGAACCAAAAAGAGTTATCCTATGGGGACAGCTGAAGAACCCTTTTTCTAAGAGTGTACAGACTGGCTTGGCCTGGAGTGAGGCTGGTGCTCTGTGTATGAGGTTTGTGTAAAGCTCTATAACTCTTGGGGGAGGAATGTGTAGAGTGGTGTTGGGGGAATGTTTGTGGGGTGGTGTTGGATAAGTGTTTATGGGCTGGTGTTGGAGGAGTGTTTGTGGGGTGGTGTTGGATAAGGGTTTGTGGGCTGGTGTTAGAGGAGTGTTTGTGGGGTGGTGTTGGAGGAGTGTTTGTGGGTTGGTGTTGGAGGAGTGTTTGTGGGTGGTGTTGGAGGAGTGTTTGTGGGGTGGTGTTGGAGGAGTGTTTGTGGGGTGGTGTTGGAGGAGTGTTTGTGGGGTGGTGTTGGAGGAGTGTTTGTGGGGTGGTGTTGGAGGAGTGTTTGTGGGGTGGTGTTGGAGGAGTGTTTGTGGGTGGTGTTGGAGGAGTGTTTGTGGGTGGTGTTGGAGGAGTGTTTGTGGGCTTTTTTGGGTCCGAGCTAATCCTTCTCTCTGTGGGTTTCCTTCCCAGAACAAGCCAGTCTAACCCCAACAGAACTCTAACCCTCTAAAGAAAACAGAACACCACCAACCCTCACCCTGTAAAGAAAACACAGCTCTCCAGCACCTTGGAAATTCCTCCATCTTTCTCAATCAAGAGCAGGATGAAACAGAGGTTGATTTTCATGATTCAATTTAGCCTCATGTAACCAGAGCTGAATAAGGCTATAACGTTCCAAATATATAAGGTAAAGAACTAAGGAGAGGGGGACGAGAAAGGGAGCAAGGGAATGGGATAGAGAGGCAGAGGGTCTGAGGGAGGAGAGAGAATGAAATGAGTCCACAATATCTGTATTAAACCTATTGAATTCTATCTGAATGCCCACCGGCTACACACATGCTGAGTGATTTGTTAGCCATATCTGTGTTTGCTATTGGAGCTACTAGTTCCCCTTTGGGAACTCACCCCACCCCCCCTGAGCTGTAATGTGGCGCAGGGAACGCAAGAAATAATCCTAAAAATATTTAACCTCCACAGAATCGCTTGAAAAATGGCTCAAATGAAAGATAAAGAAGTTATTTATCTACCCAGCAAGTCAGATTTCTAAAATGTTTTACGGCGAAAACATAGCACATATTTATGTCCAACCACCACTGCATACATACCTCATTAGCTTAGCCAAGTAGGAAAAAATATGCAATCAACAAACGCAGGATTAAAAGAAAAATCATTTCACTAACCTTTTGAAATCTTCATCAGATGACAGTAATATAACATGTTACACAGTACATTCATTTTTTTTTCAATAATATGCAATATATATCCATAAATCTCTGTTTACAATTATGCATCGTTCAAAAAATGCTACTGCAATGTCAGGAGAAATAAATAGCTCTGGCAGATAACGTCAGCTAACAAGGAATACACATCATAAACTTTGACTAAATATGCATGTTTTACATATGTATGGCAAGATAAACTTCTTCTAAATGCAATTGCTATGTTACAATTATTTTTAACGTTACATTTGGCGTTCACTAGGCTATAATAGAGAGTCGGCGCTCTCATTTAGCATGCTGACTCCTCTATCATGGAGTCGACAGAAACCCAAAATGAAGACGTAAATATTCCCTTACCATGGCTGTTCTTGCTTCAGAAGACGTGGAAGGGTTAATACTCACCAAGTTAGCGTTCAGTTTTCAAGTCTGTGTCTTTCCGTTCTCAAACTAGACACTTTTCGGTCGAAATGTATGCAAATTTCAAGTGGATGCGCACCAAAACGTCGAAAGTATACATTATATTTCGAGTAAACTTGTCAAACTATGTTTATAATTAAGCCTTAGCATGTTATAAAGGTCTACAGCAATCGTGAGGGCGAACAGATAAGCACACGTTGTTCAGTCCGTCCTGAGAGAAAGAGAGAGAAATTTCCCAGCTCCCATTGGTGAAACTTTTTTTTTGCGTCACCGGGACGTTTGGTCACGCTGAACGTCTCGTGAGCGCGCGATTCTCACAGTTACACGCCTCATCGAAAGCAGGCTTCACGCTGAAGACGTAGAAACTGTTTCCATGGTTATAGCTGTTTGGGAAGTGTGTATACGATGACGTCAAAGTGATGGCAACTTTTCCCATTACAAGAGAGACTTTGGGAGAATGCATGCCCTGAGACTTCTGCTTTAGCTAGAGACAAAATTTAAACGGTTTTATAAGCTTTAGAGTGTTTCCTATTCGATAACAATTTTTATATGCATATATTAGCAACTTTTGACAAAAATTTATCATGGTTTATATGGGTGCCGAATTCCTCCAGAAGGGGCAGTATTCAGGGCTAGCCCTAACAGGATATTATTAACTTGCTGCAACAATTGATCATCTGGAAGTTAGGTGTGGTGGTAGGTAGGTAAATGGTAGAACTGGGATGATCTGTTGTTTGAACAGGACAGACAGTATAAGTATTTATACATTTTTTAAATAATTTGTATTTATTTAAATCATATAACTGAGACTAGAAGAGACACTATTTTATCATGTATTTTAATGCAGAAACAATACAGAGAGAATGTCTGTGTCTCTGAGTGATGTTTACACTCTTAGAAAAAGTGCTATCTGGGACATAAAAGGGTTCTTCGGCTGTCCCCATAGGAGAACCCTTTGAAGAACCCTCTTTGTTCCAAGTACAACCTTTTTGAGTTCCATGTGCAAGCCTTTACACAGAGGGTTCTACCCTGAACCAAAAATAGTTATCCTATGGGGATAGCCGAAGAACCATTTTCAAATCAAATCAAATTTTATTGGTCACATACACGTGATTAGCAGATGTTATTGCGGGTGTAGCGAAATGCTTGTGCTTCTAGCGCCGACAGTGCAGTAATATCTAACAAGTAATATCTAACAAAATTCACAACATATACCCAATACACACAAATCTAAGTAGGAATGAATTAAGACTATATACATACGGACGAGTGATGTCAGAGTGGAACAGACTAAGATACAGTAGAATAGTATAGAAAACAGTATATACATATGAGATGTGTAATGCCAGATATGTAAACATTATTAAGTGAATGAGATCCCCGTAGAATAGTATAGAAAACAGTATATACATATGAGATGAGTAATGCCAGATATGTAAACATTATTAAAGTGACTAGTGTTCCATTCCTTAAAGTGGCCAGTGATTTCTAGTCTATGCCTATAGGCAGTTGTTGTGGGAGTGTGAGTGTGGGGTGGTGTTGTGGGAGTGTATAGGGTGGTGTTGTGGGAGTGTTTGTGGGGTGATGTTGGTGAAGTGTTTGTGGATTGGTGTTGGTGTTGGAGGAGTGTTTGTAGGGTGGTGTTGGAGGAGTGTTTGTAGGGTGATGTTGGTGAAGTGTTTGTGGATTGGTGTTGGTGTTGGAGGAGTGTTTGTAGGGTGGTGTTGGTGGAGTGTTTGTGGATGGGTGTTGGAGTGTTTGTAGGGTGGTGTTGGTGGAGTGTTTGTGGATTGGTGTTGGAGGAGTGTTTGTAGGGTGGTGTTGGAGGAGTGTTTTCTAGCTCCAACATGGCCATGGGAGGGTGTGTGTGTGTGTGTGTGTGTGTGTGTGTGTGTGTGTGTAGCCTTCACTCTCCTACCAACTTTACTAGCAGTAGGAGGAGGCAGCTGAGTTGTACAGCTGTATAGGTTACCTGATTGAGCTAGATTTTTATAGAATTAAAGAGAATTAAATAAGCAGGAGAAAGTGAGAGAGAAACAGAGACAAAGAGAGAGAGAGGAAGCGAGAGAGAAAGAGAGAGGGTCACACACTTGCATCCCAAATGCCACTTGTCAATTTTCCAAAATTCTAAACCCATTCGCGAGTATCTTGTGTCACGCCGCAGAACACTGCCAGACAGATGCACACTCTGGTAATAGATAGTGAGAAAATTGTTTAAAAGAGAGAGAGAGAGAAAGAGAGAGACACAGGCCAAGGCTCTCCCTCCCTCTCTGTTTTCATAGCTCAAACCCGAGAAGTGCTCTCTCATCTCTCTCTCCCAGCTGTGTTTTTGTAGTTTTTCCCTACTTTTCTCTCTTTTCATTTCAGAATAAGTGTTGACATAACCTTTCCAAACGTCACGTGTGGTTTTCTTTCATGGTTTCTTTGACCATTGTTCACTTTGAGCTGAGCTGTCAAAACGTATGTCTCCAAACAATACAATGTACTGTATATATATACAGTATGGTGTATTTTGAGCTTCTATACATACATACACAATAGGTTGTTTTCCTAATGTTCTATGGGTCATGATGAACTACACAATGAACCCTGCTATCACACTATGCCAATCCATTAATCACGTGTCCCCCCCATGTGGTTCATTTAACCAGTGGACGAGTTGACCTGTGGCTTGGCTCTATTCACCCAATCTTCCTACTTGCCTTCTTCCTGCCCACTGACAACCCACTCAGCCAGTCTAGAGCCCAGTGTGGTCTGGCCTGGCACCAGTAGGCCTCACCAGGAGGTCACAGTAAGGGGCGGGCCCAAGCAGTGATCCCTTCCCTGGGGTAAGAGGACACTCATTGCCTTGGTATGGTGGAAGAGGAGAATCACATGTTTTATGATCACCAGGGGAATCAAACAGTGAGTAATCATCCATCATCCTCTCTCTGTGGCTATTATATTAGGAAGGGGCGGGGGGGGCAGAGCGAGAGAATGAAGGAGAAAGAGAGAGTGAGAAGAGAGAGAGAGAGACAGAGAGAGATAGGAACCACTTACAGCCTGTTACTCCTGACCTCTGACCCCTGTGGAGGGTTAAGTATGGGAACAAGAAGGTTACAGGGTTAATCACAGAGCCTCTTAAAAAGTGATAATCACTCCCACCCACGCTTTGTCTACCCCACTCCACCCCTCTCCAAAAGCTGCCCCCCACACCCCTTCTCTCATACACAACCAGATCATCACCCACCTCCCCCTTTAACCACCCCCAACACCAGTCCAACAGGTTAGTCTTTATCCTCCAGATAAATAGATGCTCTCCACTGGTTCCCCATTGAATACTTAGCATGCCGCTGCAAGCTACACTGTTAGCCACCTACCCCTAACTAACCACCTCTATTATTACGACCTTCAATTGCAAGGGAAGGCGGGATGGTGGGAGGGAGAGAGAGGTTATACAGGTTGGGGTGTGGTGGTGCTGGGTGGGGTGGAGCGGTACGGAGCCTTGTGTGGCATGTGTCTCAGCTGTCTCTGGCACCATTAGTGTCTAATAGGGCCGTAACTCCAGGCTTTTAGCTCCACTCGTTAGCATGGCAGACAGCCAACCCCCCTTTCACTGTCTCACACACACACACACACACACACACACACACACACACACACACACTAATACAGCACTACCTTCCCTCCCCAGGCCCACCCCAGATACAGCCACACTGCCACAGACATCTACAACAACCCCAACACAACTACCACTGACATACTTAGAGGAGAGTGGGGTAAATTGAGATTTTGTTTTTACATTCAGCATTACTCAATCGAGGGAAAACTATTATTAGTTCTAACAAATATATCTACATATATTTCAGGATGTTATGTATCCCTGGATATAATCAGAATTTATGTAAACATTACAGTTTTGAAAACATAGCTTGTCCAAAAAAAGTGGTATCTTGGTAAATTGAGCCACAGGACAGGGTAAGTTAAGCAGCCTACACATTGTTGTACTGAATGAAATATTACCTCTACCTTTTTAAAACTATATCTATCTTTATATCCCAAACACAGTTCAACATAATCACGTTCGCGGTTTATCTTTTAATAATTTGAAAAAGTATATTTTAAAACAGGCTTAATTAACACCTAACACTTCACACTTTGAACCTTGGCCAGGCCCTGTTGTTTGGGAAGAAACTTCCATTTGCTCAACTTGCCATTGGCTCAACCATTGGCTCAACTTACCCCATGACCATTGGCTCAACTTACCTCATGGCCATTGGCTCAACTTACCCCATGACCATTGTCTCAACTTACCCCATGACCATTGTCTCAACTTACCCCATGACCATTGTCTCAACTTACCCCATGACCATTGTCTCAACTTACCCCATGGCCATTGGCTCAACTTACCCCATGACCATTGTCTCAACTTACCCCGTGGCCATTGGCTCAACTTACCCCATGGCCATTGGCTCAACTTACCCCATGGCCATTGGCTCAACTTACCCCGTGGCCATTGGCTCAACTTACCCCATGGCCATTGGCTCAACTTACCTCATGGCCATTGGCTCAACTTACCCCATGGCCATTGGCTCAACTTACCCCATGGCCATTGGCTTAACTTACCCCATGGCCATTGGCTTAACTTACCCCATGGCCATTGTCTAAACTTACCCCATGGCCATTGTCTCAACTTACCCCATGGCCATTGTCTAAACTTACCCCATGGCCATTGGCTCAACTTACCCCATGGCCATTGGCTCAACTTACCCCATGGCCATTGGCTAAACTTACCTCATGGCCATTGTCTCAACTTACCCCATGGCCATTGGCTCAACTTACCCCATGGCCATTGGCTCAACTTACCCCATGGCCATTGGCTCAACTTACCCCATGGCCATTGGCTCAACTTACCCCATGGCCATTGGCTCAACTTACCCCATGACCATTGGCTTAACTTACCCCATGGCCATTGGCTTAACTTACCCCAAGGAAAACATTTAGACTATATTAGCCCACACAGCTACAAGGATGCACTTTCATGCTAGATTTAGAACCTCATATTAAAGCTTATAAAGACCCCAACTGACGTATAGAACAATCTTAAAATGATCTACTTTGGTTTAGATACAAGCTTCATGAAACCGCAGCAGTAGCCACCTACCGCCGATGTTACCTTGAGCAAGAACTGAACCCCCTAAACTGCTCATTGGGCGCTGCACTGCGGCTGCCCTCTGCTCCAGCCTCTCCAACCTAATGTGTGTTTGTGTATGTATGTGTGTGTGTGTGTGTGTGTGTGTGTGTGTAAGTGTGTGTGCATATTGGGGGGTTGGATAAAAGCAGAAGACAAATTTCCATCGCGAGTGGACTAATAAAGTATATCTTATCTTATCATATTATATATTTCTTTGACTTCGTGAAAATCCATCTTTAGGACCTAACTTTCTTATCACATCTTCCATGAGGTTTCATCCTTCACAGACTCCATGAAATGATCACCTCTTCCTAAATAGTCGGTCAAATTATACATTTTGTATATGGTTTCCTAGAAGCAAGGATGGTTCAACTTACCCCACTCTTACATTTACACACACACACACCCCAGCATTCTGCCACAGGCATCTACATTACCAACCCCCACCCCCTCCCTCCCCAAGGTCCTGAGGAGAGACCGCAATGGCAGATGGCCCTCTACAAGGTCCTGAGGAGAGACCGCCTTGGCAGGTGGCCCTCTACAAGGTCCTGAGGAGAGACCGCCTTGGCAGATGGCCCTCTACAAGGGGACGGGACTCAGGATCTGGGTGTAGAGTTACACACTCGTTGGGACTCAGATGTACAATGGCAGTCCTCACAATTTTAGGAGCTGGACTTTGTTGGAATGACTTATTTTCTGTCTATTGTGGTGTTTACTCAGCTTCTTTGATAACAGAGAATGATATATTGACAGAAACCAACAATAGTAATGGAGCAAAACAGTCTGAAAATATAGTGCTATGAATACAATGGTTAAACAGCAACAGGTGTGTACCACCTAGGGTTTATGACAGGGCTGGGGCCAACAGTAGACCTGATGGAGGCCCAGGAGAGAGAGCCATTAGCAGAGATAGGTACTGAGGGACACGTTAGGGCCCCTCTTACTGATCCATCTCAAAAGACACGTGGGGGCAGAGAGACAGAGGGAGAAGGTTTGACAGAATGAGAGAGAGAGAGAGAGAGAGAGAGAAATGAGAGAGAAATGAGAGAGAACTGTTAGAAGGGTTACAGAAAGCCAGAGGGGGTGGGGAGACCAAAAAAGCGAGAGAAAACAGGTAGTGAAAGAAAGAGATGTGCTACATATTTCTTGTGGTTCGTATCTGGGTTTTGACACTGCATGAGAAATGGCACACACCCATAGACCCTCCCTCGCCCTGGTACACACATGTAGTCTATATATTTGAACACACTGGCATCAAAACCACCACCGTATGTGACTAATATCCAGATATTTCTGTTTTTCTTAATTCCATTCTTTTACTTTCAGGTTTGTATTTATTGCTGTGTATTGTTAGATATTACTTCACTATTGAAGCTAGGAACACAAGCATTTCGCTACACCAGCAATAACATCTGCTAATTGTGTTTATGCGACCAATTTGATTTGATTTGATACACTAATTACAAATGCTTCTAAAACAGAGAGAGAAAGAAAGGGGGGAGAGCGAACGAAAAAGAAAGAGATAGGAGGAGAGAGAGAGAAGCAATTAACTAATTAATAAACACGTCCACCAAAAAAAAGAGGGCAAAATCTTTGCTTGCTTTATTGACTTTAAAAAAGCATTTGATTTGATTTGGCACGAAGGGCTATTCTACAAAATTCTACAAAGTGGGCTTGGTGGTAAGGTGTATGACTTAATAAAATGTATGTACACAGAAAACAAGTGTGCAATAAAAATCAAAAATCAAAGAACATAATTTTTTTCACAACGTCGAGGTGTGAGACAAGGCTGCAATTTGAGTCCAAATCTTTTCAACATTTATATCAATGAATTAGCAGACATGTTGGACCAATCTCCAGCCCCAGGACTCACACTATTTGACACAGAGGTGAAATACCTGCTATATGCTGATGACTTGGTACTTCTATCACCAACCAAAGAAGGTCTTCAACAAAACATTAATATTCTGGAGCAATATTGCCATAATTGGGCCCTGGCAGTAAATTTCAAAAAACTAAAATCATGATTTTACAAAAAAAAACGAGATGTCAGAAACACAAATGTAAATTCACCCTGAACAACACCTTAATTGAACACACAAAACATTACACCTACCTTGGTCTGACCATATCTGCATCGGGAAACTTTAATATGGCAGTGAATGCACTCAAAGAAAAAGCCCGCAGAGCAATGTATGCAATAAAAATGAAATTATTCAAAATCAACATCCCAATTAAAATTTGGACTAAAATATTTGACAGTGTAATCCTACCAATAGCACTTTATGGAAGTGAAGTTTGGGGGCCACTCAATAAACTGGATTTTAAAACGTGGGACAAACATCCAATTGAAGCCCTACATGCAGAATTGTGTCGGAAAATCCTACAAGTCCAGAGAAATACACCAACTAATGCATGTAGGGCAGAATTGGGCCGTTTTCCAGTAATAATGAAGATACAGAAAAGATCATTAAAATTTTGGCTACATCTAAATTCAAGTCCAAATTCGAGTCTGCAATTTAAAGCAAAAGCACTTCAAACCCAAGAGCTGAGCCCAGAAACGAGCCCTCTCAGTCAGCTGGTGTTGGACCTCACCAACCAAGCTGACACCAGCACTGCTTCAAAAGAAAGAATTCCAATAAGCAAAATCATGAACCAATCAAAGGAATCATATTTACAATACTGGAAAAACGAAACAAAATCCCAAAGCTGACTAAATTGCTATCTGACCCTAAACAGAGAATATGAATTGGCTGATTATCTCTACTCTGTCAGAGATACGAAGCAGAGACAGATCCTTACCAAGTACAGGCTGAGTGACCACCGATTGGCAATAGAAACCGGCAGACATAAAAGACATGGCTACCCAAAGAGGAGCGTGTATGTGGTCACTGCATGACAGGGGAGGTAGAGACAGAGATGCACTTTCTCCTTTACTGTGATAAATATTCCTCACAAAGAGATTCATTATTCACAGAAATGACTACATATATTCCACATTTTTACAAATTGAACCCAGAGGAAAAACTAAGAATACTCATGGGCGAAGGAGCAATGGCTCCTCTTGCAGCCAAATATGTATTTTCCTGCCATAGCCTGAGGGACACTGAATAATAACATCTGCATAGTAAACAGTAACTTACTTATTATTACTATTATTGTTATGACTATAATTATTAATGTTTATCATTCCAAATATGGGTGGTAATGGTAGTGATAACAGTTTAGTGATGGTAGTAGTAGTCGTAGTAATGATGATTGTAGTTGTAGTACTGATATAAAGAAGAAGATGACCGTTATTTAGTTATAAGTTAGTTATAGTTTCATTTTCCATAATTTGATTTTATATTTATTACATTTCTACTATTGACTGTTACCATTTTATTGTTATTATTTCTGTATTTAATTTTGTATTATTATTTACTGCCATTTTATATTATTATTTGCTATCATTTATAATTGTGTTACAATGTATATTGTATACATGGTTGCTTTGGCAATATTGACACAATGTTTTTCATGCCAATAAAGCAGCTTGAATTTGAGAAGCATGGGGCGAGGAGAGAAACAGATAAATCATTATTGGCACACTTTCACATTGACATTAAAAAAAAATGACACATTCATGTGAAAAAGGGAAAGAGAGAGACAGAGAGGAAGCAAGAGAGAGAGACAGAACAAAAGAGAGGGGTGTAGCTGTGGGGTGCATTGTACTATGTCCCTGTTAAGCCCATCTGGGCAGCATGTGAGCAGCTAGCTAGTGGGTTCGGGAGGTTCTGGGAGTTTTATGGCAGCCTGGCTCTGGGGTTTATAGCTTGGCTCAGCCTCACCCACACTGTTCAGATGAGAGGCAGCCTGCCTGGCCCTGACTGACCTGGCATGCACACAGCCATTCATCTGATGGAAGGAGAAAAAAACTCATGGATACTAGTATGCACTTTATTTTACATCAGGAATATAACATTTCACCACAATCTTGACAAGAGATTAGTTGGGCACTTTGGTTTGTTGTCTGCCCCCCTTCTTCATTTCCAGCCCTCTTGCTCATGCTGGTTGGTTGTGGTCTCTGCGGTCTACTAAACCCATAACCCCTAATGATGTTACGTAGCCGTTGGTGACCGGGCCCCATACTGCCCTGGGGTTTCCCCACCTTAACGGCCTTTAGGTGAAACTGATCTCAAAAAAACAAATTCTCTGGTTGAAAACGGCCAGTGTGGCAGTTAGCCCGAGACATGTATTCCTGTGTTAAAATGGACTTCAATGTTTAAAGCTGCAATATGTGTTACATATCCGTCATTCTCATTGAAAGCAAGTCTAAGAAGAGGTAGATCTGTTCTATGTGCGCTATTTCTTAGGTCAGTTAGGATCACCACTTTATTTTAAGAATGTGAAATGTCAGAATAATAGTAGAGAGTGATTTATTTCAGCTTTTATTTCTTTCATCACATTCCCAGTGGGTCAGAAGTTTAAATACACTCAATTAGTATTTGGTAGAATTGCCTTTAAATTGTTTAACTTGGGTCAAACATTTTGCGTAGCCTTCCACAAGCTTTCCACAATAAGTTGTGTGAATTGTGGCCCATTCCTCCTGACAGAGCTGGTGTAACTGAGTCAGGTTTGTAGGCCTCCTTGCTCACACACACTTTTTCAGTTCTGCCCACAAATGTTCTATAGGATTGAGGTCAGGGCTTTGTGATGACCACTCCAATACCTTAACTTTGTTGCCCTTAAGCCATTTTGCCACAACTTTGAAAGTATGCTTGGGGTCATTGTCCATTTGGAAGACACATTTGTGACCAAGGTTTAACTTCCTGACTGATGTCTTGAGATGTTGCTTCAATATATTCACATAATTTTCCAACCTCATGATGCCATCAATTTTGTGAAGTGCACCAGTCCCTCCTGCAGCAAAGCACCCCCACAACATGATGCTGCCACCCCCGTGCTTCACGGTCGGGATGATGTTCTTTGGCTTGCAAGCCCCACCTTTTTCCTCCAAACATAACAATGGTCATTATAGCCAAATTGTTCTATTTTTGTTTCATCAGACCAGAGGATATTTCTCCAAAAAGTATGATCTTTGTCCCCATGTGCAGTTGCAAACCGTAGTCTGTTTTATTTATGGTGGTTTTGGAGCAGTGGCTTCTTCCTTGCTGAGCGGCCTTTCAGGTTATGTCGATATAGGACTCATTTTACTGTGGATATAGATACTTTTGTACCTGTTTCCTCCAGCATCTTCACAAGGTCATTTGCTGTTGTTCTGGGATTGATTTGCACTTTTCGCACCGAAGTACATTCATCTCTAGGAGACAGAACTTCCTGAGCGGTATGACGGCTGCGTGGTCCCATGGTGTTTATACTGGCGTACTATTGTTTGTACAGATGAACGAGGTACCTTCAGGCATTTGAAAATTGCTCCCAAGGATGAACCAGACTTGTGGAGGTCTAAAAAAAATTCTGATTTCTTTAGATTTTCCCATGATGTCAAGCAAGAGAGTTTGAAAGTAGGCCTTGAAATACATCCACCGGTACACCTCCAATTGACTCATATGATGTCAATTAGCCTATCAGAAGCTTCTAAAGCCATGACAAACTGTTCAGGGATTTTCCAAGCTGTTTAAAGGCACAGTCAACTTAGTGTATGTAAACTTCTGACCCACTGGAATTGTGATACAGTGAATTATAAGTGAAATAATCTGTCTGTAAACAATTGTTGGAAAAATTACTTGTGTCATGCACAAAGTAGATGTCCTAACCGACTTGTCAAAACTATAGTTTGTAAACAAGAAATTTGTGGAGTGGTTGAAAAACGAGCTTTAATGACTCCAACCTAAGTGTATGTAAACTTCCGACTTCAACTGTATAGGAGAGTGGATGTTTGCAAATTACTATGGCTTTAGTAGAGCACTTCTCAGTGTCTTTGTTCATGGGAACGAATGGGCTGCTATATTCATCCTGGCAGTTGAGTTTTAGACTCACCCTCGTTGGACTTCCTTTGCTCTCCATGTGTAAACGCACTATTACAAAGCTATTATGATCACCTATTTGTAACTGTAATGACTGTTACTGGCTCATTATGTGTGATGATAAGTCATGATTGCTGTGTGCATAAACACACACACACTGATTGCTGTGTGCATAAACACACACACACTGATTGCTGTGTGCATGAACACACACACACTGATTGCTGTGTGCATGAACACACATACACTGATTGCTGTGTGCATAAACACACACACACTGATTGCTGTGTGCATAAACACACACACACTGATTGCTGTGTGCATAAACACACACACACTGATTGCTGTGTGCATAAACACCCACACACTGATTGCTGTGTGCATGAACACACACACACTGATTGCTGTGTGCATAAACACACACACACTGATTGCTGTGTGTAACTGCTTCAGGGATCCCTTGCAGAGTAAAGCCCCCAGCTATCAATAGGTCAGGTTCAGCTTTGGGAACCCACACCAGGGTACATTCATACACACAGCACATGCTAGGCTGCTAATTTCTTTTCATAATTTCCCACAAAGTTCATTTCATTTTCCTCTTAATGTTGTTTGAGGTGTCAGGCCTGGGTTAGATTGCATTTCTGAGGCAGATTTCTCTTTGTGTTTGAACTGTACATATGAAGGGGATCGGGTTTCCTCCAGTGGGGGATGAGGGGGGGGTGTAACGGGGTCTCCGAGAGGAGAGGGGCAGAGGGTGTGTTGCTCGGTGGAACCCCTTCATCTCCTGACAGACACATTTGTCTCGAGGGGAAACGAGGAGGATTTGCAGAGTCCTGGGGATGGAGTTGGGATCATAGAAAGGACAAGTTATTTTTCAAATAAAGAGATATTTGTGAAAACTGCAGGTGATCAGACACTCACACAGACATACACAGAAAAAGATGGATTATGCTGCGTATTCTGCCATTGAATCAGGTGTCATGTAGCTGTATATTGTTTCATGTCACCAGATGCTTGTGAATGTTCGGCTAAGGGTTCGATTGATTTAGTAATAACTGTCACTGAGGTACTCTGAGACTGCTGATCTACTGTACAACAGGGAGGGGAGAGGACACACATACACACACACACACACACACGCACACACAGGGAAGCAGTTAGAGGAGAGGTGAAAGGTTATATAGAACACTCTGTATACACCACGCCCCTCCCTGTGCTCTCACTCACCAGTTACTCTAAAACAGATGAGGGGAACTGAAGTTATGAAAAGAGGTCAGCATAGCTGTTTGCTCAGATTAGTTAGCATCTTTAAAGGGGATAACCTTTCAAATGTTATTTGTCACATACACAGATTACAGCAGGTATAAAAGGTGCAGTGAAATGCTATGTGCTAGCTTCCACAACAATGCAGTGCATCAGTCAATAACTATAATAACAATAGAAACAGTCAAGTCAAAAATAACAAGTAATAGAAGTATTAAGAGGTAGTATGCATAGTAATAATGGACTGTATTACACTGTATTAACAAATATAGAGTAGGTAGTGGAATACATATGATAGAACAGCAACGTTTACTGTGTGTGTGTGTACGTGTGTGTGTGAGTTCTGAGTGCGCGTGGTTGCTTGTGTGTGTTGTGTGTTTATCGGTGTTTGTGTGTAAGGGTTGAATGTGTGGGTAGTCAGTGCAAATAATCTCTAAGGTGCAGATAGTCTCTGAGGTGCCTATAGTCTCTAAGGTGCAGATAGTCTCTAAGGTGCAGATAGTCTCTAAGGTGCAGATAGTCTCTAAGGTGCAGATAGTCTCTAAGGTGCAGATAGTCTCTAAGGTGCATGTCTGTGCAGGTCTTCAACGGTCTGATGGCCTGGTGGTAGTAGCTGTCTCGGAGTCTGTGAGTCCGAGATCCGATGCTCTGATACCGCTTGGCAGATGGTAACAGCGTGAACAGTCCGTGGTTCGTGTGACTGGAATCCTTGATGATCTTTCAGGCCTTCCTCAGACACTGCCTGGAGTAGATGTTCTGGGCCGTCCGCACAACTCTCTGTACCACTCTCTGTAGAGCCTTCGTGTTGATGTCAGTGCAATTGCCATACCAGACGGTGATGCAGCTGGTCAAGATGCGCTTGATTATGCAGCTGTAGAACTTCTTGAGGACCCAAGGGCCCAGGCCAACGTTTTTCAGGCGCCTGAAGTTGAAGAGGCATTGTTGGTGGTGTGATTGGACCATGTCAAGTCATCTGTGATGTGCACACTGAGGAACAAGCTTTTGACCCTCTCCACAGCAGCCCCGTCGATGACAATAGGGGCATGCTTCCCCCCTGTTTCCTGCAGTCCACGATCGTCTCCTTGGTTTTGTTGACGTTAAGGGAGAGGCTGTTTTCCTGGCACCACTCTGCCAGGGCTCTAACCTCCTCCCTGTAGGCTGTCTTGTCACCGTTGGCGATCAGACCCACCACTGTCATGTCGTCAGCAAACTTAATGCTGGTGTTGGAGTCGTGCGTGGCCACGCAGTTGTGGGTGTACATGGAGTACAGGACGTGGCTGAGCATGCACCCCTGGGGGGCCTTCATGCAGAGGGTCAACGTTGCGGAGGTGTTGTTGCCTACCCTCACCACATGGGATGTGCCTGTCAGGAAGTGCTGGATTCAGCTGCAGAGGGAGATGTTCATGCACAGGGCATTGAGCTTAGTGTCGTGCTGTAGTTGATGAACAGCATTCTCACATAGGTGTTTCTCTTGTCCAGGTGGTATAAGGCAGTGTGTAGAGCAATGGCAATTGCATCATCCGTGGATCTGTTGGGGCAGTATACAAATTGAAGTGGGTCCAGGGTGTCGGGTAAGGTGGAGCTGATGTGGTCATTGACCAGCCTGTTGATGCACTTAATGATGACAGAAGTGAGTGCTACAGGGCGATAGTCATTTAGGCAGGTTACCTTGGTTTTCTTGCGTACAGGGACATTGGTGGACACGTTGAAGCATGTGGGCATCAGACTGGGACAGGGATAGTTTGAATATGTCCCTGAACAGCCAGCTGGTCTGCACAAGCTCTGAGGACACGACCAGGGATTTTGTGTGGGCCGGCTGCTTTGAGAGTATTGTGTGTAGCTCATCTGGGAAAGATTCATTGGTGTTTACCGCGCAGCTAGTTTTCCCTTTGTAGTCTGTGATGATTTGTCGTCCTTGCCACGTGTCTCACCACATGCGCCCTCAGTTTTTTTGCTGATATTGCTATTTACCCACGGTTTCTGGTTGGGATAGGTTGGCAAAGTTGGCTCAGAGCTAGCAACAGAGCAAACATTGTTTGTCCCATCTTGTACTATCCCCCTCGCTCTCTCTCATCCCTCTCTTCTCCTCCCTCCCCCTCTCTCCAACTGTTGCTAGCCAAAACCACAACACACACTCTAATGGAACAACATGAAAAGGGAGGGGAGGGATGAAGGCTGTTTAAACTGGCTGGGGGCCACTGGGCAGGTACTACACAATAATCAGGGAGAGCGAGAGAGAGAGCGAGAGAGAGCGAGAGAGATCTTGCCAATTCCAGAGTTCTTGACAGTTCCGGGCAGGCTGCAGCTGGGTCAGTCAGTTTTCCCAGAGTCCTCTCCTTCCCTCCCTCCCGTCTTGTCTTCTGCCTGTCTGACAGGGAGTCTAGTATAAATGGTGTGTTTGTTCTGCTGATTGTTATCTCCTGTTGTCTACTCTCTGTTCACACAGGTAATCACACACACACACACAAACCCTGCCGCTCCGTTCTGTCCTCTATGGTAACCTGTAGATAATGGTGTCTCTAGGAGCATACCTCTCATTTCTGATGTGATGATTACTGAACAGCTTCGTTTTATACCTCTGAAACCTGACCACACAGGAACATAAGGGCACCTGTGGAGAGTAGTGGAGGAGAGGAGGAATGGAGAGTAGGGGAGGAGAGGAGAGGAGTGGGAGAGGAGGAGGAAAACAGAGTTTAAATGGAAAATACAGCATGCCATGTGGCAAAGTGCTCTTCCAGCTGCCTGCTACCTGTTTGTTAAAAAGCCTTTCCATCAAAAACATCTTGTCTCTTAAAACAGGCCTGGTGTTGTGGGCGTGCTTGTGCATTCATGTGTCTGTGTGTGTTAACATGCCTGCATTGACTTGTCTTATGCTCAGAAACGGTCATAAACTGTCAAAGGAAAACCTTTCATCCTGGTAATGTTGTGCAACCGAAGAGTTGAAGAGCAGAATTGTTCTGTAACAGAGAGAGAAAGAAAGCGAGAGAGACATGTCATTTAGAGTTTCCTGCTAAAGGATCTCCCTATCTGTCACTAACACTTCAAAACTTCCTTGGGGCGTGTGTGTTTCTGTTTTTGCATGCGTGTGTCTGAGCTCAAAGACACGTATTGTCTCCTTATCTCTGTCTCCAGAGGAAAAGGGGAGAGAGTAAGGGGTTTGATCAAGTTGTACTAAAACACAACAACTGTGTTTTAACATTAAATTATGTGTGCAATTACAATGCCTAGATTTGCCCACAGTAGCTAAAGAATCACATTCCTTGAGAATCATGTACACCCTTGATTTCTGTTAACTGTCAGTCGTCCACATTCAGTGTTTACAAAAACAGTAGCTTTTGAATTCCTCCGACAAGTTGGCCTTCACTTCCTAGATAGTCACTGCTCTGAGCAGTCTGTATAGGAAGTTGGCCTTCACTTCCTAGATAGTCACTGCTCTGAGCAGTCTGTATAGGAAGTTGGCCTTCACTTCCTAGATAGTCACTGCTCTGAGCAGTCTGTATAGGAAGTTGGCCTTCACTTTCTAGATAGTCACTGCTCTGAGCAGTCTGTATAGGAAGTTGGCCTTCACTTCCTAGATAGTCACTGCTCTGAGCAGTCTGTATAGGAAGTTGGCCTTCACTTCCTAGATAGTCACTGCTCTGAGCAGTCTGTATAGGAAGTTGGCCTTCACTTCCTAGATAGTCACTGCTCTGAGCAGTCTGTATAGGAAGTTGGCCTTCACTTCCTAGATAGTCACTGCTCTGAGCAGTCTGTATAGGAAGTTGGCCTTCACTTCCTAGATAGTCACTGCTCTGAGCAGTCTGTATAGGAAGTTGGCCTTCACTTCCTAGATAGTCACTGCTCTGAGCAGTCTGTATAGGAAGTTGGCCTTCACTTCCTAGATAGTCACTGCTCTGAGCAGTCTGTATAGGAAGTTGGCCTTCACTTCCTAGATAGTCACTGCTCTGAGCAGTCTGTATAGGAAGTTGGCCTTCACTTCCTAGATAGTCACTGCTCTGAGCAGTCTGTATAGGAAGTTGGCCTTCACTTTCTAGATAGTCACTGCTCTGAGCAGTCTGTATAGGAAGTTGGCCTTCACTTCCTAGATAGTCACTGCTCTGAGCAGTCTGTATAGGAAGTTGGCCTTCACTTCCTAGATAGTCACTGCTCTGAGCAGTCTGTATAGGAAGTTGGCCTTCACTTCCTAGATAGTCACTGCTCTGAGCAGTCTGTATAGGAAGTTGGCCTTCACTTCCTAGATAGTCACTGCTCTGAGCAGTCTGTATAGGAAGTTGGCCTTCACTTCCTAGATAGTCACTGCTCTGAGCAGTCTGTATAGGAAGTTGGCCTTCACTTCCTAGATAGTCACTGCTCTGAGCAGTCTGTATAGGAAGTTGGCCCGTGTAATGATAATATTACGGACAAACACCTCATTAAAACCCTGCATGTAAGATTCTCCTACATGTCCAGAGGAAAACTACAAACAATGAATGCAGGGTAGAATTATGCCAATATCCACTAACAATAAAAACTCAAGAGTTTTCTTTACAGCAGAATGACTTTGAGGCTTTAAATCCTTTCAGTCTGGAAAACCCCAGGGCTTGATGACATACCAGTAGAGGTATATCAATACTTTCTTGATATACTCAAAGCTCCATTATTAGCTTGTTTTAACTACTCCTATAGAAATGGCAGTCTGTCAAGATACTCAGCAAGAAGGTCTGATTTCACTATTAATTCAACAAAACCCAGATGGCAAATATAAAGATCCAGTCCATCTAAAAAATACTAGCAAAATGCATAGCACTCTGAATTAAGAAGGGTTAACCAGGCATTGTTCATTCTGATCAGACAGGTTTTTAAATGGACGATACACTGGGGAAAATATGTGACCCGTTTCAGGAAACTAGGCGGATGTCGCGGGTTACTACTTCACAGGAGAGCCGTTTGAATGTAAACTCTTTTTTTTGTGAGCAAAATGAGTTTTTTGCCAGAAATGCCTTCTCAAACATGTGAACTTTCATGTGCCTTAATAACAAACTTGTATGCAATCTGTAAATACAAATAAAATTGTTAAATTACGAGCCTAGTTGGTTTAGCCACAGAAAAAGACAGCAACCTTCCCGCAAGCCATGATTGGCTGAGACAATGAGTGGGCTGAACACGCCGAGAGATGAGTTTGGATTGATCTGCCATATAGCACACTTCTGTCTATTTGAGCCAGTCAGTATGTGTAGGTAATCATGTCTAATGCGGCTTTTTATTAAATGTATCGCGTAGTAGAACTGCGTAAGTGTCGCTCTCCACTTTCCGTTTTGAAATCAGTGGAATTCGAGTATGATAGCTAAGGAGATGGAGAAAACACCCGTCTCCGTGACTGGGAGACGTGTCCATCCATGCATACGGGTAAGATAGTCTAGCTAGCTACATTTTCAGATATTATATTTTTCTCATATTGACAGAAAGTGGTTTCTATTCGAGTTAAAGTGTACTGTTAGCCAGCTAATGTTAGCTCACTAGCTAACGTTATATGTATGATCTTATTATTCATATCTCAGAGCCATTTGCATTGCTAGTTATAGCCTAATGTTAGCTAACTAACATTGAACCTGGTTGGTTAAATACCTGCAAACTCCTGCAGGGTAGTAACATCATGATTTGGGATTATGGTTCATTGTTTAGCTACATGTCTTAATAAAAGACTCCACTATGCAAGTAACCATTTCAGGTGCGTTCGTAAATTCAGTCTGGCCATCTACTCTGATTTCAGAGCACTCTCGTCTGAGTGTGCCAGAGAGCAGAATAACTGAGGAATTTACGTACGCTCAACACCCGTTGAATATGGCCGGTGTCAGTAAACGTCAGCAAAAAAAGCATAATTAAATTGTTGCCAGCAGCACAGTCACATTCACCAACGCTCTGGATAACATGAAAACAGCCTAACCAGCTCTGCAGGGTGAGTAAAATGGTCAAAGTTTGTGTGAGGGCTAAAGCTTAAAAAGGTGTGAACGTATGATGATGCAGTGTATGATATACCATTTTTTAGATCTGGGTCTCTGTTTTTATCCAATGTAAAAAACACAATTTCAAATTTTGCTACATAAGACCAAATCAAGGCAGTCGGTCACAAATGCGACAACTACTAGAAGTAATAGAACAACATTAAATATCTAAGAAGCCAGGCTTAGTATTTATAGCAGATTTTGAAAGGGCCCTTGATAAAGTAAGACTGGGTTTTATTTATAAATGTCTGGATAAAAAAAATGTTGGTGAGTCTCTTATAAAATGAGTAAAAGTACTGAATAGCAACCCCAGGTGTAAAATAGTGGATAGCGGCTACTTCTCAGAGAGTTTTGAATTATCAAGAGGAGTTAAACAAGGGTGTCAGCTGTCACCCTATCTATTGGTTATGGCCATCGAAATGCTAGCTATTAAAATCAGATAAATGAACAACATTAGACGACTCAAGGTTTATATTAAGCACACAAGCTATATCCCGGCAATGTCTCAATGGAGATCTAGATAACTTTTTCTGGACTCTCTGGACTAAAACTTAATTATGATAAGTGTATTGGATCTTTAAAAAAAATACAACTTTTACATTACCCAACAGTTTACCTATACAATGGGCTGACGGTATCACCAAATTTATAAATGAGCTCCACACAATGAATTTCAATAGAAAACGAGTAAAAATAGAAAAGATCCTGCAACCACGGAGTGGTAAATACCTGTCTATTAGTCATATCTCAGTTTACTCACTTACTTATGGCGCTGTCTACTCCTGATTATTATTTTTTCAAATAATATGAGCAAAAAATATTTAGCCAGACTTAACCAGACAAGATAAAGCGTGTGTCACGACTTCCACCGAAGGTGCCTCCTCTCCCTGTTAAGGCAGTGCTCGGCGATCGTCGTCGCCAGCCTACTAGCTGCCACCGATCCATTTTTCCTTTTCGTTTGTGTCTGTCTGTTGTTGTTATCACCTGTGTCTGATTAGTTAATTTCGGTGGGTTTATTAACCTCCGCTGCCTGTAGCTTCAAATTGTATGTTAAACATCAGCATAGTTGAAAGATATATGGCGCGTAGAAATCCGAAGAGGGTGGCCAGCAGAAATAGGTGGGATGGGCTGAGGGAAGCTGAGGTTTGGGAAGTGGAATTGGAGACAAGTGGGAGTGGAGCTACTGGGAGGGGGATAGAATGACTGTCAAAGATTAGTCAAAAAAAGTTTGTTTGAATGACTCTGAGGGGCAACGTTGTTACATCTAATGCTTGTTTGCCTGATGCTGATGCCACGCAGGTGTTTCTAGCGTACACATGTAAATAGTGCCATAAATGTATTCAAACATATTCAGTTGTCCTTGATGTCTTTTGTTTTTGCATTGTTGTTTTCTGTTTTCATTGTTTCTCTTTTGTTCATTTTGTTGGTGCATTGGGGGACGGGGTCATGGGGGTAAGGAACGGCATTATTATTTCTCGGGGAGGGGGGGGTCTCGGATAGTTGTTATTCATTGTTCTGTTCCTGTACCCAAGAAGGCATAGAGAACTGAACTTAATGACTATCGCCCCGTAGCACTCACATCTGTCATCATGAAGTGCTTTGAGAGACTAGTCAAGAATTATATCACCTCTACATTACCTGCCACACTAGACCCACTTCAATTTGCTTACCGCCCCAATAGGTCCACAGACGACGCAATCACACTGCACACTGTCCTAACCCATCTGGGCAACAGGAATACCTATGAAAGAATGCTGTTCATCGATTACAGCTCAGTATTTAACACCATAGTACCCCCAAGCTCATAATTAAGCTCAAGGCCCTGGGTCTGAACCCCACCCTGTGCAACTGGGTCCTGGACTTCCTGACAGGCCGTCCCCAGGTGGTGAAGGTAGGTAACATCACCTCCACTCCGCTGATCCTCAACACTGGGGCCCCACAAGGGTGGGTGCTCAGCCCCCTCTTGTACAACCATGAATGCTTGGACATGCACGCCTCCAACTCAATCATGAAGTTTACAGACAACACAACAGTAGTGGGCTTGATTACCAACAATGATGAGACAGGCTACAGGGAGGAGGTGAGGGCTCTGGGAGTGCGGTGTCTAGAAAACAACCTATCACTCAACGTCAACAAAACAAAGGAGATGATCGTGGACTTCAGGAACCAGCAGAGGGAGCACCCCCTATCTACATTGACGGGACTGCAGAGGAGAAGGTGGAAAGCTTCAAGTTCCTTGGCGTACACATCACTGGCAAACTGAAATGGACCACCCACACAGACAGTGTGGTGAAGAAGGCGCAACAGAGCCTCTTCAACCTCAGGGGGCTAAAGAAATTTGGCTTGTCACCTAAAACACTCACAAAAGTTTACAGATACACAATTGAAAGCCTCCTGTCGGGCTGTATCACCGGCTGGTGCGGCAACTGCACCGCCCGCAACGGCAAGGCTCTCCAGAGGGTGGTGAGGTCTGCCCAACGTATTACCGGGGAAAACTACCCACCCTCCAGGACACCTACAGCACCCGATGCCATAGGAAGGCCAAAAGGATAATCAAGGACATCAACCACCCGAGCCACTGCCTGTTCACCCTGCTATCATCCAGAAGGTGAGGTCAGTACAGTATTGCTCATCTCATATGTATATGTTTTCTATACTATTCTACTGTATTTTGTCTGTTACATTGCTCATACATATGTATATAGTCTTAATTCATTCCTACTTAGATTTGTGTGTATTGGGTATATGTTGTGTAATTTGTTAGATATTACTTGTTAGATATTACTGCACTGTCGGAGCTAGAAGCACATGCATTTCGCTACACCCGCAATAACATCTGCTAATCATGTGTATGTGACCAATAAAATTGGATTTGAATCAGTCACAGGGTAGCATGGACCTCATTAATCTCAGGGATAAACAACCTGTGTGTGTGTGTGTGTGTGTGTGTGTGTGTGTGTGTGTGTGTGTGTGTGTGTGTGTGTGTGTGTGTGTGTGTGTGTGTGTGTGTGTGTGTGTGTGTGTGTGTGTACACAAGACTGACACAAATTTGTTGACTGTGTGTATGTTTACACGGATTTGAAAATAAACATGAACCAAATTATATCTCTAATCAATTCAAGTTTTTTGAAATGTGAAATCTCCTGAGGTATTTGTGGCATTCTCTGTCTTCTTGCAATTACATTGCTTCCAGAGGTAGAACAGTCTGCCAGAGAATGTGAACTTACAGTAAGTCTGATCACCTTATACCTGATAGTGACATTACTGCACACAACCCTTACATTGTAAGGGTTGTGTGCACAAAGAAAATGTTACAAAAAACTCAAGGAACACACAACCCACAAACCCATCACAATCACTACCCCTTGCTTTCAACCTCTGAACCCTGGATGTAGCCCCAGTGGATGCAAGGTGTAAGGGGTCAAGGAGCTGGAGTTGTGTGTCCCTGTGTGTGTCAGCTGTGTGTCCCTGTGTGTGAGAGCTCCATCCTGGCCTCTGAGATGTGAAAGCACTGACTTACAGTATACTGTAGACCTGGCAGACATCACAGAGAGGTAAGAGTGCCTGGAACCTGAGCGTTGTGTGTTTCTGACAGGGCTCACAGGGTCGATGGATGGAACATGACATGATGTCATTAACTAATGTAGCCAGCACAGTGACACCAATACACTCTCTCCTCACCCACTCCTCGCCCCACTGGTCCACACCACCCTCTTCTCCATCAACTCACTAACTACTCCTACCTAAACAGCAGCTTACTCACCCCTTTCCCTCCTCAACCCCCCCACCTCCCTCCAACAAGTCCTACCTAAATAAACATGTGTAGAGGCAGCCACCTCACCTTACCACCCACCCCCTTCCCTGTCTCTAACTACAAACCAACCTAAATAAACATGTGAATGGAAGCGGGGGGTTAATGGGGCCAAGTTTGGGGAGAGAGGGAGGGAGGGATGAATGTAAGGAGGGGAAGGGAAAGGTGGGGGACCCTGGGGAACTCATTATAACCACACAAAAGGGACATTAAGGACATTAACAAGCGGAGTTATTACACACACACACACCTTTGGCAGTGAGGGCCTTGGTATGATTTGAGTTCTCAGAACAGAGACTTGTGTCCTAGCCATAGAGAGCTGATGCCCTCATAGGTACACTGTGTCAGTTACACTATGATATCCTGCCCTACCACAGGCCTCTCATGATCCTGTATTCAATAAAGAACTCTTTCCTTTTATAGCATTCCTCTCTTTCCCTTTCTCTCTCTCTCTCTCTTTCTCTCTCAACTTTGTGATGTTTGTTTACCAGTGCATGTTTTTTGATCATGGTTTTAATTGATGATTCCCTGTCAACCTCCTCCAACAATGCTGCATGAACATAAACAACTACTAAAGCAAAACATGTGCTTCTTTCTCCTCCAGCTGTGTGTGTGTGTGTGTGTGTGTGTGTGTGTGTGTGTGTGTGTGTGTGTGTGTGTGTGTGTGTGTGTGTGTGTGTGTGTGTGTGGCCTATGCATGTGTGTGTGGCCTATGCATGTGTGTGTGGCCTATGCACGTGACCCTTAGGGTATTTTCACACATTTTTGAGCTAAGCCTATAGTTCAAATCCGGTGTTAGAATATTTGTTACATTGTATTATTTTTATTTTGGTCATATTTTAGTTTGTCAAGCAAACAAAAATTCCTAAACAAAACCATGTGCCCATGCAAGCCATTTGTTCATTGGACAAAAATGGTCATGTTAAATCCATCTATGATTATCATTCATGAAGCATCACTTGTGTCACAGTCTTCATATTTGGTGTTTGACCAACATGCGGGAGGAAACAGCACAATAGCTTCTCTTACTGCTCGTGAATAGGCTATATTCAGAGCCTATCACCGGTATAACACTAATCTGCCTACACTCAGAAAATATTGAGATATGAAGTTATGATGCTGCAAGCATCTGTGCAACTCTGGTTATTTTCCTGTATTTGGACAGGACTTCGTTCTCACCTGCAGCTAACTGCACCATGGTACGAATTCAATCGTACCGAAACCACCCTTTTTGAGCAAACAATGCATGATACCTTGTTTATCCAGATAGCAAGAATGTCCTCCTGTGTGTTATTTTCCACTTTCCCTAAGCCCAAGGCTATAAATTCCTATCGCCAGCCGGCAAGTGGAGTTTGCGGACATGATTTGCATCTCTGGCGGGTAGCCCCCACGAAAAGGACAGCTATAAGCCCTTAGCAGGCTGCTTTTGCATCTCTGGCGTTTAGCCTCCACTCAGAGGACAGCTATAAGCCCAAGGCAAGCCATCTAGCCATGAGTTCATTTTAAGGACAATAGCAAGCAATTTCTCTAATCTGAAATTCAACATGTCTTATTCCAGCTAACCACAGCTGTTTTTGTTGTTTCTATAAATACCTTATATTTGTTATGACTTTAATTTGATTAGATGTATTTGCTCATTTAAAAACACAATACAACCACACGTGGACATAATGCATTTACAACAATTGAGAATGACACAAAGTGATACACCTAGTCATTTACAGTTTAAGTAGATGAATGACATTTATTCCATTGATTTACATTTACATCTACATTTATCCCATTGATTTAATATACTATTTTTTTGAGGCAATACAAATAGTCCCTGTCTAGCAATAAATGCCAATCCCTAAACCGCCACACCCACTTGAAGAAAAGTGTTGATTATGGCATGAACGAGTGTTACACAGTGTCCCCACTGCAACACATAACAATACTACTGTTACATCCTTCATTTGATCTGTTACAAGTGTGAAATCCTACAATAATAGCGTAATTACACAAATGTATAGTGTGTCACAAAACGGTCAGAATTACTCAATTAATACTGAAAAATAATATATTCACTTCCAATGACATAAAACAAAACAGCTGTCACTTTTCTATTCTCTTTGTTTGTATCATTGACAGTGACTTTTCTGTCTGTTTTGTTTTCCAAGTCTTTCCGTTTTTTGTGTATCACCTGCATGTTGTGTGTCATCAGTAGCACTATCTGGAGTCGAAACAGTCTCTGTTTGTCCCTACAGTCCCAGGTTGACTTTGCTCTGTGGTTGGGTTATGATCCCCACTGAGATGGCGACGATTCCTCCTCAGAATACCTCCAGTGTCAAATTAAACTTGGTATGATCTCTCATCCACAGATTTCAGCCCTGTTGCTTTTCTCCAGAATGTGTTTGGTTCTACAGGTTGGATTCTGACACTTTCACTTTCTCTTAATGTTCCCATGTCCTTAGCATCTGTCATAGAAAAAGAAAAAAAAGTAAACTACTATCTGACCTTGGCTTGTTTGTTTTATCCCTGGTTGTAGAAGACTATATGGGTATAATAGTTTGAGTTCTCTTACTCAGCAGTCTTTGAGCTGGGTTCACGTTCTTTCCTTGTGAAGGTGTATTGCGATGGTCCAGTATAGCCAAGTAAGGGTCTTTGTCTCTGTTTGGGCTTTCCGCATCAGGTGTTTTGGATTCTGCTTTCCCATTACTTTGAAGGTAACCAGGTGACGAGGTCTTCTGTTTGAATTCCCATGGTATTCATCGCAAAAGATTCAACGAACTAAGGTCCATTATCGGAGAAACAGACGTCTGGTATCCCTTGCCTTGCAAAGTGTGATTTAAGCTTGCGGACCAAGGTGGTGGACTTTATGTCAGTTAGGTAGTAAAGTTCCCAGAAGTTAGAAAAGTAATCCACTGTAATCAGATCATCTCTGTTGTCAAAAGGTAACAGGTCTCTGCCTACCTTTTCTCATGGTCGGCTAGGCAGCTCATGTGGTCTCCTTTTGTTGTTTTGTGTCCCTAGACCTGCAGATGTCGCATTTTTCTAAGAATGTCTTAACCTGTTCGTTCATGCCTTGCCAGTATACACATTCTCTTGCCCTCCTGAGACATCCTTCAATCCCAATGTGAGTCGAGTGAATCAGCTTAGTTATTTCACCTCCAAATGTGTCTGGAATAACTGCTCTTTCTCCTCTGAATATGATTCCATCTTGAATACTTAGTTCATGTTGAAACGAGTAGTAGTATATAACATTGTTTAGTGTATCTATCTTCTTTGGCCATCCCGACTGAATGGTCTGTATCAGTGTCTGCATTTTCTTGTCTTTTGCTGTTTCAGAGCAAATAGCTTTGAGCCTCTGCTCTGAGATGTGTAGTTATTAGACCATATTAACCTGTTGCGACGAGCAATCCCATATCCGGGAGCGTCAAACTCATTACCATAACGCAACGTTAACTATTCATGAAAATCGCAAATGAAATGAAATAAATATATTGGCTCACAAGCTTAGCCTTTTGTTAACAACACTGTCATCTCAGATTTTCAAAAAATGCTTTTCAACCATAGCTACACAAGCATTTGTGTAAGAGTATTGATAGCTAGCATAGCATTAAGCCTAGCATTCAGCAGGCAACATTTTCACAAAAACAAGAAAAGCATTCAAATAAAATAATTTACCTTTGAAGAACTTTGGATGTTTTCAATGAGGAGCCTCTCAGTTAGATAGCAAATGTTCAGTTTTTCCAAAAATATTATTTGTGTAGGAGAAATCGCTCCGTTTTGTTCATCACGTTTGGCTAAGAAAACCCCCCGAAAATTCAGTCATTACAACGCAAACTTTTTCCAAATTAACTCCATAATATCGACAGAAACATGGCAAACGTTGTTTAGAATCAATCCTCAAGGTGTTTTTCACATATCTATTCGATGATAAACCACTCGTGGCAGTTTGGTTTCTCCTCTGTTCAAAATGGAAAAATGCACGCACCTGGAGATTACGCAATAGTTTCGACGGAGGACACCGAGCGGACACCTGGTAAATGTAGTCTCTTATGGTCAATTTTCCAATGATATGCCTACAAATACGTCACAATGCTGCAAACACCTTGGGGAAACGACAGAAAGTGTAGGCTCATTCCTTGCGCATTCACAGCCATATAAGGAGACATTGGAACACAGCGCCTCCAAAATCTGGCCCACTTCCTGTATGAAATTTCATCTTGGTTTCGCCTGTAGCATTAGTTCACAGACAATATCTTAGCAGTTTTGGAAACGTCAGAGTGTTTTCTTTCCAAAGCTGTCAATTATATGCATAGTCGAGCATCTTTTCGTGACAAAATATCTTGTTTAAAACGGGAACGTTTTTCATCCAAAAATGAAATACTGCCCCCAGAGGTTCAAGAGGTTAATGCTCTCGATTTCATCTTCAACTGATCCTTCAGTGGTCCTTTCTGGTAAGTATGTTCTGCTCAGAGTATCGGCAAGCAATGTAATCTCAATGTCATATTTATGTAGTCTGAGAAACATTCCTTGAGGTCTCTTTGGTGTGCTGAGCAAAGGCTCTCTCTCATGTACACTCACTCTCCGGTCATAAGAATACTGATGGAATTTCTCCATGCCAAAAACAATTGCCAAACATTATATTTCTATTCGGTCGTAGCCCCCCTCTGTGTCAGTGCTCGACTCCCAAATGCTATAGGTTTCCCACCTTGCATCAGGGTAGCATCTAGTTCTGTCTCTGAGGCGTGGCACTGTAGTGTCAGTTCATCTTCAGGGTCATAGTACTACAGTACTGGTGCTTTGGCAATGGTGTCTTTGATCTTGAGGAACACCTGTTTGTGCATCTCAGTCCAGTCCCAAGGATTTTATTTTTGCCTCAGTTGTCTCAGTAACACACAGTTGTCAGATCGGTCACCATTCCGAGTAGTCGTTGTACTCCTTTCACATCCGTCGGTCTTGGCATCTCTCATATTACTCAAACTTTCTCCAGGCCGATTTTCAGTCTGATGTCAGTAGGTGCCCAATGTATGGAACTTATTTTCTTCTCAGGCAGAACTTGTCTGCGTTTAGCTTGCATCTGTTCATGAATGACCTCGGTTCCTCGCTGTGGTTTCTGTTCACTATCTCTGGCTTATCACCCTCTGCCGTAATAAAAATATTGTATGCGATGATGTGTATTCCGTGTAAGCCCTTCAGGTGTTGGGCTAAACCCCATCAGCATCTTCGACCATCTGTGTCTGTCACACTGTGTAGAGAATGTGGTCAGATAGCTTAACTCTTCTTCAAGCTGGATGTGCCAGAAATCATTCTTGACATCACACACTGTAAATACAGTTCTGGTAAGATGCCATTTATTGTTGGTAGAGAAAAGTGACTTCTCTTTAGTGCTTTGTTCAGTGGTCTGGAGTCTACACATATTCTCACCTTACCATTTGGTTTCTTTACGATCACAAGGCTGCTTATCCAGTCTGTGCTTTTCTCCACAGGTGTAGTAATACTCCTGACCTGAAGGCTTCTCTGTTTCACTGGCTCCAGGCATCTCTTTTTGTTCTCCATAATCCATTGACCCTCTGTGTCCATACCCACTGTTGCAATGCTATCCATGCACAGCAAGAATGTTCACAAACTACACTTTCACTAGGTTCATGGCCTGAACTCCATACTGCCTAGTACTGGCACTGTAGAGCCCTCATCAACCACCATAAACTCTAGATGGTACAGTTTCTTGTTTCGTGGATTTCTCAGTTTAATCTTGCATTTGCCAAGTGGCTGTAGTGTGTTCTTGTTGTAAATCACTAGGACTTGGTTTGTATTCGCAACTTGTGTGACCGGGTTCAGTAGATTCATTGGGATAATATTACAGCTTACACAATCTAACTGAAATATCATTAGTTCTTTGCCAATGAGCATTGCTGTCTGTACTGCCTTTAACTGTATTTACAGTCTCATTAGTAACACACAGAATTTCCTCGTATTTCTCATCTGTCTCAGTCACGTTATGCACTGGTTATCCTCTCCTTTGCTTTGCCATGCACTTTGCAGCAAAATGATTGTACTTCCCACACTTTGTCCATTGCCTTCCAAAAACTGGGCATGTAGTTGTATTCCTTTCATGTGGTTTCCCACAGAATTTGCATGAGATTGCATCTTTGTCCTTTTCTTTCTTTGCTGTATGTTTCATTGCATGTACTTCCTCAACTTTGTTTCCTTGAATTGTTTTACTGTTCTCGCGTGACAACTCAGCAGCTCTCCATATCTGCATACATTTGTCTAATAGCAGTCTCTTTCTAAGATGAGAGTTGCATGTGCCATGAGAGTCTTTAATATCACTGAAATGACATGTACTGGCTAGGACTAAGATCTGTCCCACATTCATCAATACCTTCATCAGTTTCTTGATTTCTTACAAAGAAACGATACCTCTCAACAATCTCATTCAACCTTGGGTTGCTATGCGCGTCAAATGCCTCAATAAGCTCCTTGCCAACGTTGAACACGTCAGTATCTCACACAGCTCCCTACATCTCTCCAATGTGATAGTAGAAAAGTTTCACTTTCACGATCTCTTTCACGTCTGCTAGTGTAAGATCCAGGTAGTGTAAACTCCTCTTTGCACGATTTCCAACTCTTCGCCAGTTTGTTTGTGTCCAAGCATAATGTCAATGGTGGTTTTAATCCAAGTGCACTCTCCATCTTGCAATGTGGTTTCTCTCTGCCGTAAGCTGCTTCGGTGGGTTTCTTCCAAGCTAGCTACATAGCTTACTGTTGGCAAGCCACTTTCAAGTTTGCTACTCACAGTCTCCCGATGGAAAAAGACGGCATTTCAGCTGCTTAAGTTTGATTTATTAACAGTCAACATCTCAGCATCAATACAGGCGTGCTGGTCACTGCAGTAGCATGGTAGGAACTAGTGTTGCACACATTAGTGTCCCCACTGCAATATTGTTGTTACATAAAGAACCGTTTCATTGTTTGTATTTATCACCACCGAATGTTTTGAGATACCGAACAATAATACACTAGCGGCACCCATTCAGTTGATATCAATAGAAGGAGCACCAACTCGCTAGCATGGATTTTGAATCATGCATGGAGATAATAGACTTCATTGGCTAGCTAGCTAGTTTTTTTTCCAATTCAAGTTCTCATCTGTTGATGCACCATATGGAATGTAAAGTGTTTGCTCAAATAAACAATGTTACTGTTTCCTTCATTTGTGAATAGTTTTACTTGTGTAACATTAATGTCAATGATGACAATAACACAAGTTAGCTAGCTAGTCTAGCTAGTTAACGTTACTTGGCTAGCTAGCTTGCTAACGTTAGCTAAACTTGAACTTGGCTGTTGCTAGCTGCTACAGTGTCTTCAGAAAGTATTCACACCCTTTGACTTTTTCCATATTTTGTTGTGTTACAGCCTGAATTTTAAATATATTTAATTGAGTTATTTTGGCACTGGCCTATATACCCCATAATGTCAAGGTGGAATCCTGTTTTTAGAAATGTTTAAAAATGTATTACAAATGACAGCTGAAATGTCTTCAGTCAATAAGTATTCAACCCTTTTGTTATGGCCTAAATTAGTTCAGGAGTAAAAATGTACTAAACAAGTCACATAATAAGTTGCATGGACTCACTCTGTGTGCAATAATAGTGTGTATTATGATTTTGAATGAGTACCTCATCTCTGTACCCCACGTATACAATTATCTTTAAGGTCCCTTCGGCAAGGGGTGTGAACTTCAAACACAGATTCAACCTCAAAGACCAGATAGGTTTACCCATCTATTGGTAGATGGGTAAAAAATAAAAAAGCAGAGATTGAATATCCCTTTGAGCATGGTGAAGTTATTAATTACACTTTGAATAGTGTATCAAAACACCCAGTCACTACAAAGATGCAGGTGTCCTTCTTAACTCACTTGCCGGAGAGGAAAGAAATCTCTCAGGGATTCCACCATGAGGCCAATAGTGACTTTAATCCAGTTACATAGTTTAATGGCTGTGATAGGAGAGCACTGAGGATGGATCAACAACATTGTAGTTACTCCACAATACTAACCTTATTGACAGAGTGAAAAGAAGGAAGCCTGTACAGAATAAATATATTCCAAAACATGCATTCTGTTTGCAACAAGGCACTAAGGCACAAGATACTGCAACAAAAACATGGCAAAGCAATTCACTTTTTGTCCTGAATACAAAGTGTTGTGTGGTATTGGACTTGTCCCTAACATATTACGGAGTACCACTCTCCATATTTTCAAGCATAGTGGTGATTGCATCATGTTATCATGTTTCCCTCAATCCTGATTATTCTCCCAATCCCTACTGCTGAAAAACATCCCCACAGCATGATGCTGCCACCACCATGATTCACCATAGGGAGGGTGACAGGTTTCCTCAAGATGTGATGCTTGGCATTCAGGCTAAAGAGTTCAATATTGGTTTCAGTAGACCAAATAATCTTGTTTCTCATGGTATGAGAGTCCTTTAGGTGCCTTTTGGCAAACTCCAAGCGGGCTGCCATGTGCCTTTTACTGAGGAGTGGCTTCCGTCTGGCCACTCTAACATAAAGGCCTGATTGGTGGAGTGTTGCAGAGATGGTTGTCCTTCTGGAAGATTCTCCCATCTCCACAGAGGAACTCTGGAGCTCTGTCAGAGTGACCATCGGGTTCCCCCGATTGCTCAGTCTGGCCGGGCAGCCAGCTCTAGGAAGAGTCTTGGTGGTTCCAAACTTCTTTGTCCACTGTGGTTCTTGGGGACCTTCAATGCTGCAGAAATGTTTTGGTACCCTTCCCCTGATCTGTGCCTCGACATAACCCTGTCTCGGAGCTCTACGGATAATTCCTTCGACCTCATGGCTTGGTTTTTTACTCTGACGTGCACTGTCAACTGTGCGACCTTATATAGACAGGTGTGTGCCTTTCCAAATCATGGCCAATCAATTGAGTTTACCACAGGTGGATTGATTGATGAGTAAAACAAATAATGTATTCAATTTTAGAATAAGGCTGTAACGTAACAAAATGTGGAAAAGGGGAAAGGGTCTGAATACTTTACGAATGCACTGTGTATACTTTCATATCATTCTATGCTGCAACTGCACTGTACTTATTCCACTCACTATGCACACGGGTAAACAATGTCCATAGCCATACTATATATTCTAATTTATTATTTACATTTCTATCTTATTTTACTGTATCTGCATGCCTCTTGTACTTGATTTAGTTTGTTATATATTTACAAAGTCACTTATTTGATCTCTTTCCTATGTTACTTATTTGATTACTATGTCATTTTTGTCATCGTTTCATTGTGTGAGAAGCCTGCAAGTACTTGACAATAAGATTTGACTTGATTGGTCTTCACCAGTGGATCCAGGTAACCAGGACTGGCGCTCGTTATCTGATATATTTTGCACACACACATAATAATTTACAGTACTTTTCCACAAAACAAAAAAAAAACTTTTGTCGGCGTACACATCTCAGAGGAGCTGAAAGGGTAAAACCACACAGAAACCATGATGAAGAAGGCATGACAGCAACTCTTCAACTGAAGAAATTCGGCCTGTCCCAGAGGGCCCTCACAGTGTTCTACAGGAGCACCATCGAGAGCATACTGTCGGGCTGCATCACAGCCTGGTACGTCAACTCCACGTCCGCTGACCGTGGAGTACAGACCGTTTTTTTAGACCTACCTACATTGTATTTTATTTTCCATTTGGTCCAGTTGGTTTCATATCGCCAAATGTCCAATAAAATAAAATGCCTAAAGAAATCCACGTGTTTATGTCATTTATTTACTGGAGAAAAATGCTCATGTTAAATCCATCTATGACTTTCAAGAAGCATAACATGTGTGTGACAAACGTTATATTACTTTCATTTAAATGTGGTTCTTCAACAACATGCAGGAGGAAGCCACGCAATAGCCCCCCCAAATCCAACGTGAATAGGCTTGATAAGACTATAGCCCCATCTCCTCTTATCTGCATCGGATGCGCTCATACTTTGAGTGTACAAAACATTAAGAACACCTGCTTTTTCCATGACATAGTCTAACCAGGTGAATCCAGGTGAAAGTTCTGATCCCTTAATGATGTCACTTGTTAAATCTACATCAATCAGTGTAGAAGAAGGGGAGAAGACAGGTTAAAGAAGGATTTGTAAGCCTTGATACAATTGAGACATGGATTGTGTATGTGTGCCATTCAGAGGGTGAATGGGCAAGACAAAATATTTAAGTGCCTTTGAACGGGGTATGGTAGTAGGTGCACCGGTTTGTGTCAAGAACTGCAACACGGCTGGGATTTTCACAATCTACAGTTTGCCATGTGTATCAAGAATGGTCCACCACCCAAAGGACATCCAGCCAACTAGACACAGCTGAGGCAAGCATTGGAGTCAACATGGGGCAGCATCCCTGTGGAACGCTTCGACATCTTGTAGAGTCCATGCCCCGACGAATAAAGAGGGGGGCAACTCAAGATTAGGAAGGTGTTCTTAATGTTTTGTATGTTTCACAGTTATCAAGTTATGGTAAGCTACTGCGTTTCACCAATAATAGGCCTGCAGCGCCTTTGGTTCTTTTTCTCTGTTTGTTCCGGACTGCTTTCACACCAGACCATGATATGAGTGGAATCGGACCACCCTTTCTGAGTGGACCAAGGTGCGCTGTTTAGTGAGCTCCATGTGCAGATAGAGTGTTCACACCAGTCCAAACAAACCGAACTAAGGTGGTAAACGCACCAGAGTTTGGAAAATACTATTTTGGTTCGGTGAAAGCCACCTTAGTGTAAGAGCCAAGAAAGCCATGCTGGTTTCAGTACTGACTAAAATGTCTTTATGGTTTGGAACTGGAGCCAAAACACCAAACAGTTAACATAGCAACTACACCCAAACAGTTACCATAGCAACAAATATACACTCTATCCTCTCTGTCTGTCTCTCTATCTATCTGTCTATACAATATGTATATTAATGCATATGTGTAGGCTATGTCTGTATGCCAGACATGGTGGTCTCCCTCTCTCCTTCCAGAAAGTGCTCCACTAGGGCACTCTGCTCTGTGGCCTGTCTGAGCATTACTACCTTGTGTTTTATGTCTCCTTTTAATGACAAATTCCTCGTTATTATGATCAGACAGCAGGGCACACACACACACACACAGTGACAGCTATTTGCGTTGTGGCTGTGATATAGTCCTGGACATTAGTGCTGGCTGGTGTTTTAAAGTCCAGACACCCTTAGACATTACTCAGGTGATACGCCACTACTGATTATGTACGTGTCCCGGTTATGTGTGTGTGTGTGTGTGGGGGGGGGGGGGGGGGGGGGGGTGTAGGAGTGAGGGAGAGAGAGTGAATAATAGCACTTACATTGACATTTATCACAGGGTTCATACAGCTAACTAAATGACCATCAGCCATTGCATTTTCTAGGAGTACTACAGTGTGTCTACAATGGCCTTCTGTCTGCAAGCTGCTTGGATGAAGTTGATTTGAAAAAGAAAGAAGAATTAAGGAGTGGCAGGCAGAGAAAAGAACTGATTGAACGTGTATGTTTCTGTAGTACGAGAGAGCAGAGTGGAGGTAGAGGGAGGTGGAGGCAGATAACAGTGGTAAGAGTGAGATGGGGGAGGGAGAAAGGGGTGAGAGTGCCAGGCAATCAGGAAGGGAGAGAGAGAGTCTGGAAAGCATCAGAGCAGTGTGTGTGTGTGTGTGTGTGTGTGTGTGTGTGTGTGTGTGTGTGTGTGTGTGTGTGTGTGTGTGTGTGTGTGTGTGTGTGTGTGTGTGTGTGTGTGTGTGTGTGTGTGTGTGTGTGTGTGTGTGTGTGTGTGTGTGTGTGTGTGTGTGTGTGTGTGTGTGTGTTTTCCCTCCATGGTCTATGGCTTGCTAACCTGTGGGTCACTGGCAGCTTCAGGTGATGGAGCAACAAGCTCTCAAAGTCTCACTGCAGAATTAGATGTTCATCCACATTCTCCAAACACCACATTTTGAAGTTGCTTCAAACGTCAACTTTTGAAGCGTTTTTGTTGCTCCTGCTGCTCTGCATCGTTCCATTTCTCCAAACGTTAAACTTCGAAGTTAAGGGTTAAGTTTAGGCACTCATTCCAAATGGTTACGGTAAGGGTACGATTTAGGATAGGGTTAAACTACTGAAGTCAATTTCTGACACAACATGGGAATAACATTCTCCTACACACGCATACATGCACAAACCCGCAAGCACGCACACGCACGCACACACACAGACGCACACTGCTCCCCCAGCCAGAACTTCTGCAATTCTTCCTCTGTTCCCACGTTTGAGCCGCAGTTGAGATTGTAGTAAACACACTTTCACTCACTCACTCACTCACTCACTCACTCACACTCACTCACACCACGCTTGATGATTGAGTAACAATAACACGGAGAATACACTGGAAATATACTTTATGTTGTGACAATCAGCATTGGATATGGATCAGGTGTGTGAGTGTGTTACTAGCAGCTGCTGGTGGTGTATTAGTTGTCCAGTGTGACATGCCCAGGAGAAGGGCTATATTACACACACATCTGCTGCTGTTGATTGGGGTGGTGTTGTTGGGGCTGGGAATGTGGGTCTTGCAGCTCCACTGCTGTGTGTGTGTGTACCTGCTCAGTGACATAAATTAACTGCTATGATCTAAACTTCATTCATCTCATTAAAGGGAAGATTGTTCCAAGCTTGTTGGACGACCTTTCACTTGACCCTTGGGATGTACCATTGACTGTTGCCTCAGTCAATCAGCTGTAGCAGCATTGCCATCTAGAGGATACACCATGTAAGGACTAGTTTACTGTCCATACCCCAGCACAGATCAATTTGACTTTGGTCATACAAATACAGTCAACTCCATGCAACTACTGGTACTTGGGACTATTGTAACGGTGTGCACTAAATCTTAGCATACAGTTATCAAGAGTACCAGAGGAATGTATTGCGTGTCAAATGTGTGGGTATAAGACAAGAGGTTAGTGGGGTGGAACTGTGGAAGAATGTCGTGCTCTCTGATTCGCAGTGTCCTGGAAACAGAATGGGTCAGGGGCGTAGTCTAAATCTTCAAAGAAACATTCCAGGCACATTCTTAACTCACATAGTCTATCTTTCTCCACACAAAGGGAATCCCTTCTTTGTCCTTGGTAGCAGGCGTCCTCTGTGTGTGCGTACGTGGGTGTGAGTGTGTTCATACCTTGAGGTCCTTTACAGTGGTATATGATCCCCAGCTATGTGGGTTGAATACCTGTTAGGTAACGCACACCATGGTCTAGTTAAAACACTTGATCCGGTTCACATGTCAATTATTAACTAGATTTCCTCTCAAGCAACACTGAAAGGTAGTTTCCCCATCCCAGACCAAGTATTTTCCCAGGAAACAAAGCAAAACCATTGAGTTCTAAACTATGTTTTTATTACAATTACAATTTACAATCTCAAACTAAATCCAAGACAAACTCTAGTGTACTGTAGCCATCTATGGGAGATTCTCAATTGGTTTGCTCAACTCCTCCGTTCTACCCTCGTCTCCTTTTGAAAAATGTCCATGGTAACCGAGAAGGAGGGGAACGAAAATATAGAAACAAATGCACTTGTTTGAATTGAGACTCCTTCACTCATGTGGCATCATGCAAATTATGTTTACAAGGGTGGACTCCCATTTTAAATGTGTAGTTGTAAAATTACATTTAGCTAGTTGTGGTAGACATTTTATAGATAAAGGGATAAGTAGCATATCCCTTTTATATATGTGCATACTTTTCTCCACCAAGTAAACAACAGCCGATTCAAAGAGGATGAGGCATATGTCAAAACTGTTCTGCAATGGACTCTGGGCATTTGCTTCCTCAGTGGGAGGAGGTAGGGACACACCTGTGTTCGCCTATTTACTAATTGATACTCCCCTTGGCCACTCGACCACTTATCTGCTTCCAGGTCACGGAGGAGAGTATGGAGGAGTCGAAGAGAGGACGGTTTTCCAAATGAGAATCTCCCCATGGCGCTGTAGTCCTCGTTTACATTACCGTAGATGTACTGCCATCTGTTGGTAAAATAGAGTAAAGCATTGGAGGGTTTCAGCACAGTGTCTCAACAACAGCTCTTCAGCAATGTTCCTTACCTTTTGGGGTGCTTGAACCCACCTAAACCTTCTGGGGCCACATCAAAATTGCGTAGACGGTGCAACTAAACAAAGCTACCAAAAACTCAAGACTGAAATAGAGGTGCAAGTGCCAGAGATTGAGTACAGCCTAAAGGTTTTATTTGGCTCGCTCAGTTGTAGCTACAAAGAGAGGACCATGAAGTTGCTTTACCAATGGCAAATATAGTAGACAACACTCACCATTAAGCCATCCATCCTCAACAGCTCCCAACATTGCTGTTCTGCAGAATGAACTAGTCATGTGTTCCACCTGACTATTGCCACCACATTCAGTAGCGTCTTTTGCGCATCACATAACCTATCACCTGTACATAAAGAGTGGAAGCCTTTTCTGTTCACATAATTGAAATCGTTTTGGGATGGTGATTGTAATGTCGATGTGGGGTCCGTCTATTGGTCCGTTCGTATTTGGGAACCCATTGATGGCATAATGGCAAATAAATCCCTCTTGACTTCAACTTGTTGTGCAATGGTACGTTACTGATCGTTTTACTGATGATTGCATCCAAAACATTGGCTCATCGAGGGCTGTGAGATGCCGATAGGCACTTTTCAGCAGGAGCTTGCCTATTGTCAAATACCCGAGGGTGGAGACATTTTAGCAGACGCTCTTATCCAGAGCGATTTACAGTAGTGTGTGTACATTTTCAATTTTGTACTGGTCCCCCGTGGGAATATAACTCAACCCTGGCGTCGCAAGTGCCGTGCTCTACCACTTTACCAACTGAGCCGCGCGGGATAGCACTTAGATGTGCAGCGGAATGGCATAAGTTTGCTTTTTGAAAGTAGGTCTTAAATCCTCGCAAAAAGGTAGTTTTTGGAAATGATCCGATGCTTTCTGCAGATAAAGCCACATCGATCTATAAAAAATAAAAAAACACGCTCTTCGCAAAATGTAACGTGTGCCAAATCAGAGCAATCGCTGAGTCTAAAGTATTTCAACATTGATAAAACTTTCACACGTACCTCTCATTTAACAAATTACTGTACTTTATACGGATTTTTGTTAAACGCAATGTGGTCGAATTATATAGCATGTCAAGATGTATGAATTCACAAATCGATAAAGGATTTTGAATTATTACTCAATGCTATGCTTGACAAGTAGTTCCCTTATTCTACCACTTGGCACATGCACGATGGCCATGCATACATTTATGCACTTAAGCAAACATTCATATTGGTAAATCTCCCAATTTGGGTGGAAATTATCCCATTGATGGTTTATGCACAGACTTGTTTCTTACAGTTTATAAATTAGGCCCCTTGGCTTTTGGGACTCAAGTACTAAACCAAAACACTGTCCATTATTCTCTAAGGCCTCTGCTCTTATCTGATGCACATAATCCTTACAGGAAGCAATTACCTCCAGTTTGTATTCTGGTCAAACAGATGCTTCTTTCCTTCAGTGAGGTCAACACTGATCTGTAGATTAGATGTGATCGGTGCAAGTTTTTTTAAACTCAAAATAATTCAATTGAAAGCAAAGTTAACATTCAGTTACTGGAAGGAAAGATGCATTTTCTAAGTATTGAAGCAGAACTAATATATATATATATATATATATAAATAATCATAACCACCACAGTAGTCTTCCAAAAGTGTGTTTATTGGGGTAGTAACACTGTACAATGCTAAGTTCATGTCAAAGCCTTGCTCCTCAGAAGACATTACTATGAATGGATTAATGGATGCTTACTGAATATGTAAGTTGTGAGATACTTTAATTAGTGCATCAAAACCTACAAGACTCTTGAAGGGATGATTGGTTACGCTATAAGTCCTCTAACGATAGAACTACTATGTGCTGATACTTTGGCAGTGGGCCTATCTGGGCTTTGGGTTGTGTCCGGGACGACTTTGTGTGTCTCCCCCCCCCCCCCCCCCCCCCCCCCCCCCCACAGCTCAGGGCTGTGTGTAGCGGAGGTATTTCTTTCCAGAAGGCAGCTCTTTGGTGGTGACGCCATTGGGGAAAAGTTCAGCAGCCTCTGCATCAGAGAGAGAGGGAATAACCATACACTTCTCACCAGGCTGAGAGAGTGAGGGAGAGAAAGAGAAAAATATGAAGTAATAAAACAATATGGTACATCTAGTTTAAGTTCGTCAGACGTTTTCAAGTGGTCTAATATCAAGATGTGACTAACTTTCAATCAACAGGGGTGTGTGTGGTGTGTGTGTGTACCTTCCAGTCGACAGGTGTGGCCACCTTCTTGAGAGCGGTGAGCTGCAGAGAGTCGATGACACGGAGCAGCTCGTCAAAGTTCCTTCCAGTGGTGGCAGGGTACAAGATTGAAAGCTTCATCTTCTTATCTGGACCAATCACAAACACCTGGGGGAGGGACCGAAGGAGAGGAGTCTTATAAACAAAACACCAATTTGAGCTTCATTTTCTACAGCAAAAATGTTGCAGTTTACATCTCCTGGATGTGTCTGTGACCTCATACTCACACAGCGTGCAGTGAGGGGAATGCCATCCTTGTCGAGCTCATCAGGGTCCAGCATGCCCAGCTGAACTGAAAGCTCCCTCTTATCATCAGCGATGATGGGGAAGGGCAGGGGAGAGTCCGCACCATCACTGTTAAACGCCATCACATCCTACAGACAGAGGGAGAGAGGTCAGGGGTCAGTGATGATCAGGGCAGGGGGCAGTGTCACCTTTACTGGCTGTGATTTTCAACAGTGACGCCTTTACAACTGATAGAGTAAACGTGTCCTTGCTTTGCTCAGTAACTCACTCTCCTGTTTTCATGATGTGAACTACAAACAGCAGAATCAGTGACTGAATGTAGTATAATATACAGCAATGAGAACTATAATCTGTAAAGAACCTGACCCTGTGACGACCACGGACTCTGATCTGAGTGGCTCAGATCAGGTCTTTCACAGACAACAGTCAGGTTGACTGGGCTAGAGCAGGTTGTGGCCAGGGTGAATATTATTGAAAAAAGGGGCCATTAGTCTGGGTAGTTATATCTGTTGTAAAGAAATGTTAAAATGGTAGAGATAGTTGGTGTTCACAGCAGCAGTGTTAATCTCGTGGAAAGATTCTGTGTGTAAACAGAGAGAATCTGTTGGGACTGAATGGATGCGCAAAATAAGAGCAGCAGCAGTTCCTGTGTTTGGGTTTTTCGTTAGTGGTTATTTGGACAGATTTCGCAGGTTTTAGCATCTTTTAAATTCCGGAAGGGGAGGGTACATTCGGCCCGTAACTTGCAAAGAGCGAAGGTGGAGCTCCTCGTTCCAGTTCCGCTCCTTTTTCTAGCATTTCTTGAACTCTTCTCTTAACGTGGATGGACCCAGAACTTAAATCGAGCAGCTGACCAATTATGTGATACTTTAGTTCTGGGTTAACCGAGATTACAGAAGTATAGACAGCAGTGTAATGGCTGGTGTGGTCTAATCAAAAACTGGACATCAGACAAAACTAATACACCTCACTGTGGGAAGGAAGGCTGCCATTAGTCACACAGGTTCAGACAGAGGTGGGTGTGTGCGTGTGTATATAAGGGGGTGGGATTAATTGGTTCAGTGAACTTCAGAGATTAACTTTTCATCCCAAACAATTTGTTGAGAACTTTGGAGGGGGGGTAGTGCTTCTGTAACCTAGCAATCAAGCCATTTGTCCAATCACCAATGCTCCAGTGTAAGACTTGAGAATTTGGCAGTCCAGAGGAACTCGTTCCCCTGTTGGACCCAAGAGAGGCCTTTAAGGGAGGTAAAACATTCAGTACTTGCAGATAGAAATGTAATAAAAAGCTAACACTATTCCCTGTTATACTTCACAGACAAACATATATGTTCTACACAATATATTTCTGTAGAGAAATGACCATCTGTGAATGGAGTTGAGATGGAGTGTAACAGCTGTGCAGGCTAAAGCAGTCTCAGGGGGATTACACAGGGTATGTGTATGCATGCAATATTGATTTAGACATGGCTGACAGCGTTCAGATATGGTAGTAAACCTGTGTGAGAGGCTGTCCATATGGTAGTTATGCAATGTGCTCTCTACATTTGAACCACATAGGCAATGGATGCAGAGAGAGGGGTAGACAGACCTTGCTCCAGGCGAGGTGGTCGGCCACGCTGTCGATGGACAGCGCGATCATCTTGACGTTGCGTTTCTTGAACTCATTGCTGATCTTGGCAGCACAGGCCAGCTCTGTGGTACATACTGGAGTAAAGTCCCGGGGGTGGGAGAACAGGATTCCCCATCTGGAGGAGAGGAGAGAGGGAGGAGAGTAAGTCTCTGCTGAGGAAAACATTAGGCTAGACAAGTGTGAGTTTTATTTAATCAGTTAACTTTTACTAAATGAGAGGCAGTGTCACCATCTGACTATATGAGGGAAGGTGGAAGGAAAGACTGAAAAACATGTGACTAGTCTGGAATGTGTGGGTGACCAATGATGCAACAATGTATGGTAGAGAGTGTGAAGAAAAGAACAGGAAAACTAGAGGTTATGTTAACGGATGCTTTGTAGAACCACACCTTTTTAGTGTCATAGTACATCCTAATAATAGAGACGTGGTCCTGGAATACAAACTCTCCTCCTTTCCCCCACCACTCATTGTGTCAGACTGGGACAGTATGGAGGTTAGCATATTTTTTTTTTCAAAGAAGAGCAACAAGTGTTCTTCTGTAGGACAATACAGTTATTGTGAATGGTTTTTACTGAAGTACCACAATCATTTGCACATCATTCTGTATTATGGCAATAGTTTATAAGAAAATGTATTAAAACTGTTGCACCACCAGTGTTTGAGTGGGGGACTGTTAGGGTGTTGCAATAACAGAATAATCTCTGGCTAATCTGTACAGAGTGCCAAAATATCAAAATGAGAGGCTTTTAGCTACAGAGTAAAGGAAATAGCTACCCTAACAAAACACAGTAAACCAGTTTATCTTGAGACTTGTAATAGTTTCAAGTTATATTCTTCCCTCTACCACTCCTCATCCCTCCATATTGGACCACAGCAATGGCAGTAGAAAAACTAAAATCATTTGCTCTGTTCGATAGAAACTTAAATCCCCTAGAGGGGGAAGTTGAACTGGTCTCTAGTTCTGCACGATCATTTAAAACTGAGACAGGAAATGCTCTAGTCCCCCCTCCGGCTGCACCACACACACATGGCTTTGCAAAGCCAAAGTTATGCAATATAATAATTTGTGTGTGTGAGAAAGAGCCTCCCCCCCCAATCTACCATGTTGGAGGGCCTTCCCCTGTGCCAACCGTTATCCCTACCCCTTTATATTCTTCTATTATTTAACTATAGCCATGAATACTGGAGTAAAAGCATGGCCCATGTTAATGATTGAGCTATAAAAACACTGGAATACATTAGGTATAATTCTGATTTGTTAGGTTAACTTTTGTTAGCACTGCTCCTCCACTTTGGAAGAGTTTGTTGGATCATGCTTATGTAACAGCCAAACCTTTGACCAAGCCAACTGTTTGTCTGGATGTGCGCATGAGTGAGATGTACACTACCGTTCAAAAGTTTGGAGTCACTTAGAAAGGTCCTTGTTTTTGAAAGAATACTTTTTATTTTATTTTTTAAATCAGAAATACAGTGTAGACATTGATAATGACTATTGTACCTAGAAACAGCTGATTTTTTAAAATATAATATCTACATAGGCCCATTATCAGCAACCACCACTCCTGTGTTCCAATGGCATGCTGTGTTAGCTAATCCAAGTTGATCAGTAGAAAATCCTTTTGCAATTATGTTAGCACAGCTGAAAACTGTTGTTCTGATTAACGAAGCAATTAAACTGGCCGCCTTTAGACTAGCTGAGTATCAGCATTTGTGGGTTCGATTACAGGTTCAAAATGGCCAGAAACAAAGACTTTTCTTCTGAAACTCTGTTTATTCTTGTTCTGAGAAATGAAGGCTATTCCATGCAAGACATTTCCAAGAAACTGAAGATCTTGTACAACACTGTGTACTACTCCCTTCACAGAACAGCACAAACTGACTATAACCAGAATAGAAAGAGGAATGGGAGGCCCTGGTGCACAACTGAGCAAGAGGACAAGTACATTAGTGTCTAGTTTGAAAAACAGACGCCTCACAAGTCCTCAACTTGCAGCTTCATTAAATAGTACCCGCAAAACACCGGTCTCAACGTCAACAGTGAAGAGGCGACTCCGGGATGCTGGCCTTCTAGGCAGTTCCTCTGTTCAGTGTGTGTTCTTTTGCCCATCTTAATCTTTTCTGTTTATTGGCCAGTCTGAGATATCCCTTTCTCTTTGCAACTGCCCAGAAGACCAGCATCCCAGAGTCACCTCTTCAATGTTGACGTGATATGTCATTTGTACTTGAAATTTTAAAAAAATTTAAAAAATCATTATTTTTTGGTAGATTTTACAATACTAAACATTGCTATCTGGAAACCTGGGCAAGGTCAAGAGTGTATATGTTAAACAGGAAGGGTTTATATACACAAATCAAATGTCTGAAATAGTGTTTGAATGTGGATTTTGGACAACATATTTTGTAACAAACCGTTGTTTATAAACCCACGATGCCCGCGTGAAGCCTCGCCTACGGTAGATGTTCGAATTATTAAGATCTGATGTGGGATCAGATCTTCGCTTTTCGTATGAAACTGGTCCTGGACCGGTGCTTAGCGACTATAATTACCATCATGTTATATGACACTTGTGTCTTCAATGTATGACTAATTTCACGCTGAGCTCGTGGCAATGGACATTCAACCAAGTCTGTTATTGTCTGTACATTAAAATGTTACAAATACACCGTCAGTAAATTATTAGGCTACTGTTTGCAATTGAGTACGCTGATGCAGTGCAGATACAAAGTAATAGCAGGTGATCACACTGACTTGTTTAGCCTACAAAAGTAGCACTTACGAGTTTCCTAAGAAGTCATGGAGTTTGATCTTGCCGATGGTTGTCTCAGCTTCGAAGTTAGGGAATACGTCTCCTAGCAGTATCCCAGGCATGGTTCTCTTTCCAGGGCAAGGTTTCGAGTATTTGTTTTCTTCTTCTTCGGTGGAGTTTCACGGAGGGTTGCATCCAATATTTATAGTGCGTTACCGCCAACAACTGTACAGGGGTAAACTAGGAAACGTATGCAACCTAAACCAGGCTAGGCAGAAGCCAAGCAGGAACTAGCGATATCCTATTGGCCCTTTCTATCATATATCTACAGTTTCCGTTAGGGAACGCCTACTCTGTGATGTGCGCCTTTGCACTCCTTCTAAACAACGGGATTTAAAAAATACTTTGCCAAAGGGTAAAGTCTACTAAACTTAGCCCACTATGTTTATAACATATTGTAGTTTTAGGAATATAAAACAGTATCTAGATCAAATGTTTAATAGATGAGAAAATATGTAGAATATCGTCCAAAATCTCTTTCCGTCTTCCACCACTGGCGGCCACTGGGTTTCCATATTTGGTAACGAGTTGAAACGGCAAGCGGATGTTTCACATTTGTACATCCGGTGAAATTTCTGTCTCATCTGTGGCACAAGACTGCATTCAAAACAAATCTCCCCTAAATCCCATTTTCCCATTACATGGTGCAGACTTGCGTTTGAGCCTTTTATTTTTTATTTTTGTTCCAGCTTCAAAAGGGGAATTTATTTGGCTACACACCACCATGAATGAATGGACAACAGGGGAGGGGTCAACGTTTCATACCTAAAATCATCCCCACCTATCGAGGCACAGGTGACAAGTGTAAAGTTCATTTTTATATAGTTGCATTTTTATTAAGATTAGGCTAATAGCCCTAATATAAAAGGTATTGCAAACTTAGCCTATTATTGGCTCTGACGACATAGTATAGAAAAAACCAACCTCTGGCTGTAAGTTTTGTTCATAATAAGGCCCACACACATTTACAATGCAGTAAAACTCAAATAGCCGCCTGTCCCTTTTAATAGCCGGAAACAGCACACATTCTAGCAAATAAAACTGTTTCAAATTAACACAGGGTCTAAATGAATTGTTTATGACGTTTAATGTTTTCTTCCTTACATTAAATCATTCAGTAATGACTGGGAAAAATGATGTCTATCATCCATTTTTTTAGCGCCAGTAAGAAACTGCTAGCTAGCGATTGGCTGCTAACAGCTGAGAACTGCGAGCTAACTGGCAAGCACAAAAACAGTCAACAACTTCGGGAATACAGAGTACAGAACCCCAGAAATAATTTGATCGCTCTCTAATGGCAAAAGTAAGAACTGACAAAAATACACAGTCAAAGAGGATAATAATTATTATTCCTGGAAGGGAACGCTGGACTTAACTAATTAAAGGGGAACTGCACCCTCTGATTTGGCTTCATTTTTGGGCTTGCTCCCATCGAGATAGATATAGGACTCATCGTTGTATCTGTGCCATTATGGCATATGTGGCAGCGCCATTAAGGCAATCTCCATTTTGAAGTAGTCAATTTTCTTATTCACGATTGGCTTATCCCTCCTGATGATCTGTTTTTTAATTTTTTTTATTATTATTTCACCTTTATTTAACAAGGTAGGCCAGTTGAGAACAAGTTCTTAATTACAACTGCGACCTGGCCAAGATAAAGCAAAGCAGTACGACACAAACAACAACACAGAGTTACACATGGAATAAACAAGCGTACAGTCAATAACACAATAGAAAATAAATAAATAAATAAAAATAAGTCCATATACAGTGTGTGCAAATGGCGTTAGGAGGTAAGGCAATAAATAGGCAATAGTAGCGAAGTAATTACAATTTAGCAAATTAACACTGGAGTGATAGATGTGCAGATGATGGTGTGCAAGTAGAAATACTGGTGTGCAAAAGAGCAGAAAAGTACATTAAAAAAATATGGGGATGAGGTAGGTAGATTTACAGATGGGCTATGTACCGCTGCAGCTATTGGTTAGCTGCTCGGATAGCTGATGTTTAAAGTTAGTGAGAGAAATATGTATCCAACTTCAGCTATTTTTGCAATGCCTTCCAGTCATTGGCAGCAGCGAACTGGAAGGAAATGTGGCCAAAGGAGGTGTTGGACATGACTACAACAGGGTCACCAGGAGGGATCAGCAAATGAAGTTGAAAGACCCACCCTGTTAACATTAAAATGGTGGAATCCCTCAATAGCGCTACCCATGCTAAATGGCCTTTTGGCCACTAGAGGCCTCTATCATTCTCTATGCTTGCTCCTCAAGAAATGCTGGCTGCAATGACAGAAGCCAAACCTGAGCTTGGGAGTGTGGTTTGATGTGGGTGTTCCTTAGGTGTCCTTACCACCACCAAGATACACCCATCTATCAGAACCTTGCCCCTCCCACAATCAATCACAACAAACAAACCTCCTGCAGGTTGAGTTAAATAACTACAGGCAGATGTAAGGTGAGATGTCAGATGAAGCTTTGAATAGGTCAGTAGCCTACAGAGTAAAATAAGAATGCATTTGCTGAATTTATGTAGATAAAAAAAAATAATGAATTTTATTTGTCACGTGCTTCGTAAACAACAGGTGTAGACTAACAGTGAAATGCCCTTCAACAATGCAGAGAAAAATTACAGAAAAAGAATACACAAGGAACACAATGAGTTATAAGTAAAAATATATTCTAAACTAAGTGTTTTGATAACTTTCAAATGTAGGAACAAGTCCATGTACAACAAACAACCCTTTACATTATACCATAGAAGCAGTGTTCTGCTAATATAACAATGTGGTGAGGGTAGGTAATAACATCTCCACCCCACTGATCCTCAACACTGGGGCCCCAAAAGGGTGCGTTCTCACCTGTACTCCCTGTTCACCCATGACTGCATGGCCATGCACGCCTCCAACTCAATCATCAAGTTTGCAGACGACACTACAGTGGTAGGCTTGATTACCAACAACGACGAAACGGCCTACAGGGAGGAGGTGAGGGCCCTCGGAGTGTGGTGTCAGGAAAATAACCTCACACTCAATGTCAACAAAACAAAGGAGATGATCGATCGTGGACTTCAGGAAACAGCAGAGGGAGCAGCCCCCTATCCACGTCGACGGGATAGTAGTGGAGAAGGTGGGAAGTTAAGTTCTTCGGCGTACACATCCCGGACCAACTGAAATGGTCCACCCACAGAGACAGCGTGGTGAAGAAGGTGCAGCAGCGCCTCTTCAACCCCAGGAGGCTGAAGAAATTCGGCTTGTCAGCAGAAACACTCACAAACTTTTACAGCTGCACAATCGAGAGCATCCTGTCGGGCTGTATCACCGCCTGGTATGGCAACTGCTCTGCCAACAACCGCAAGACTCTCCAGAGGGTAGTGAGGTCTGCATAACGCATCACCGGGGGCAAACTACCTGCCCTCCAGGACACCTACACCACCCAATGTCACTGGAAGGCCAAAAAGATCATCAAGGACAACAACCACAGGCACTTTCTGTTCACCCCGCTCTCATAAATGTATCACTAGCCACTTTAAACAATGCGACTTTATATAATGTTTACATACCCTACATTACTCATCTCATATGTATATACTGTACTCTAGCATCTACTGAGTCTTGTTTTTGCCATTCGGCCATCACTCATTTATATATTTTTATGTACATATTCATTCCTTTACACTTGTGCATAAGGTAGTTCTGGTGAAATTGTTAGATTAGATTACGCGTTAGATATTACTGCATGGTCGGAACTAGAAGCACAAGCATTTCGCTACACTTACATTAACATCTGCTAACCATGTGTATGTGACAAATAACATTTTATTTTATTTGATGTGCACCTTTCATCTTTCATTGTTATTCCTAGCCGATACAGATACTGTGCCTATTGGCATTTTGTCTAGTGGTAGTAGGGCTACCTTCCCCATGTTCCCTGATCTTGGTGCAGAATATACAAGGTTTGCCCCATGCATGTTTCTGTGAACACATACACACATAGTCACTGTTCGACTACCTATGGCAGATAGGATTGGTAATATATGACACACAAACAGGCACAATACTGAAGTTTAAACAGGTCAGATAAAACCTACTCAATTATGGTCTCCCCATCAAACGACTGAGGCTGCCGTCTGGCAAAAGCACCTCCTGTCCATCTGTAGATATAGGCAGAGTTCAGCAGTGACACATGGAATGAAAAGGGTGTTGCTATTACTGGACATTTGTGTTGTATATTAGTAATCACCTCATTGTGAATGTGTTGAGTGCCAGGCCTCTCTGCATCTCATGTATCTGTGAACACATACACACCGTCATTGTTCTATTACCAATGGCAGTTAGGGATAAGTGATACCTGACACTACCATATACTATGTTGAAGTTTGAACAAGTCAGACTTAACTAATTCTGTTCTCTCCATGGACAACGGTTGGTGAACAGGCAAGAAAGAGGTGAGGATGAAGGCTCTTTGCCAGAGCCCCATTGATGAGCATGGATCAGCTCCTGGCCGCTCATCAAAGATACTGGTCTGTCACACATAAAGACACACGCCACTCACACACAGAGCACTGATTACATTACCAATGGAGGTTATGATTAGCCTGGTGTAACCAACCTTATCACTGCGTTCACCTTTCTTTTTTCACAAAAAGATATCATAAGATGTGAAGTGAAATAGAATGGTGAACACAGTGGTCAGGTTGGTTCTACCAGAATAGGTTATGCCCTGGACATTATATGCATCTAAGAAGTAGAAAATAATGTCAGTTTACACAAATTTGATAACCCAATTGTGAAACAATTTATCAAAATAATGAAGTGTTTTACCTTCTGTATTTGTACAAATGATGAGCCTGTGAAAGCTGTTGCCGCTGACAGGTGAACGTTGCTGGCTGGATACTTGCCAACATGTACACTACATGACCTAAAGTGTGTGGACACCTGCTCGTCGAACATCTAATTCCAAAATCATGGGCATTATAATGGAGTTGGTTCCGCCTTTGCTGCAATAACAGCCTCCACTCTTCTGGGAAGGCTTTCCACCAGATGTTGGAACATTGCTGCAGAGACTTGCTTCCATTCAGCCACAAGAGCGTTAGTGAGGTCGGGCACTAATGGGTGATTTGGGTGATCAGGCCTGGCTTGCAGTCGGTGTTCCAATTCATCCCGAGGTGTTTGATGGAGTTGAGGTCAGAGCTCTGTGCAAGCCAGTAAAGTTCTTCCACACTGATCTCGACAAACCATTTCTGTATGAACCTCACTTTGTCCACAGGGGGCATTGTTATGCTGAAACAGGAACGTGTCTTCCCCAAACTGTTGCCACAATATTGGAAGCACATAATTGTCTAGAATGTCATTGTATGCTGTAGCGCTAAGATTTCCCTTCACTGGAACTGAGGTGGTAGCCCGAACCATGAAAAACAGCCCCAGACCATTATTCCTCCTCCACCAAACATTACAGTTGCCACTATGCAGTCGGGCAGGTAGCGTTCTCCTGGCATCCGCCAAGCCCAGATTCGCCCGTCGGACTGCCAGATGGTGAAGCGTGATTCATCACTCCAGAGAACGTGTTTCCACTGCTCCAAAGTCCAACGGCAGAGCGCTTTACACTACTCCAGCCGACGTTTGGCATTGCGTATGGTGATTTTAGGCTTTTGTGTGGCTGTTTGGCCATGCAAACCCATTTCATTAAGCTCCCGACTAACAGTTATTGTGCTGATGTTGCTTCCAGAGCCAGTTTGGAACTCGGTGAGTGTAGCAACTGAGGGCAGACGATTTTTACGCACTACACGCTTTAGCACTCAGCGGTACCTTTCTGTGAGTTTGTGTGGCCTACCACTTCGCGGCTGAGCTGTTGTTGCTCCTAGACGTTTCCACTTCACAACAACAGCACTTACAGTTGATTGGAGCAGCTCTAGCAGGGCAGGTTTTCATCAAGGATCTCTCTGTACTTTGCTCCATTTATATATCACCGTAGGGATGGTGCCAGGTTTCCTCCGACATGATGCTTAGCATTCAGGCCAAAGATTTCAATCTTGGTTTCATCTGAGCAGAGAATCCTTTAGGTGCCTTTTGGCTAACTCCAAGCGGGCTGTCATGTGCCTTTTACTGAGAAGTGGCTTCCATCTCGCCATTCTACCATAAGTCCTTCTGGAAGGTTCTCCTATCTCCACAGAGGAACTCTGGAGGTCTGTCAGGGTGACCATTGGGTTCTTGGTCACCTACTTGACCAAGGCCCTTCTCACCCGATTGCTCGGTTTGTCCAGGCGGCCAGTTCTAGGTAGAGTCTTGGTGGTTCCAAACTTCTTCCATTTAAGAATGATGGAGGCCACTGTGTTTTCGGGGCCCTACAATGCTCCAGAAATGTTTGGGTACCCTTCCCCACATCTGTGCCTCGACACAATCCTGTCTCTGAGCTCTACGGACAATTCCTTTGACCTGTTCTAATTTTGAGTAAATAACTCACGGACACTAGTGAAGCTTAACCAAGTTCAATTTTTCCCAATGGGTCGATACAGCTGTAATTCAGACAAAAAAACATTTCACACAAGCACTGATATTTAACCCTTTCTCCTAGGCTGAGTCTCTTCCTCCACAACTGAACAGCCAATGCATCGGTGTTGCTAGACAGAACCTTAGTGATATCTGTTCTTCCTCACTTCATCTAACCTGACCTCTACCCCAGTGTTCGCTCGTCCTCAACTCAAGGCTGTCATGGTTATTGGTACCAGACTGTGTCTCTTCTCCTCCCAGGGGATCCCTGATGGCTAACAATAACATATCCTGACATAATGTAAACGTTATACATTACCCTCTCTCCCTCAGTGACATTGTTAGTTTCTAAGATCTCCACCCGTCTCCCCTTATCAAATGCCTTCCACGTGTAATCTCTTCCCTGCACTCAACACATTCCAAGCTTAGTTGCACACACTATATACCTTCCTCCTATAACCATTAGCTTCTGGTGTAGACCCTCTAAACCTTAGCACTCCATCAGTGACATGAATAAGTATATTTTCATATTCTCAGAACTCAATAGACCTCATGGCTTTGTTTTTGCTCTGACATGCACTGTCATCTGTGGGACCTTGTATAGACAGGTGTGTGCCTTTCCAAATCATGTCCAATCAATTGAATTTACCACAGGTGGACTCCAATCAAGTTGTAGAAACGTCTCAAGGATGATCAATGGAAATAGGATGCACCTGAGCTCAATTTCGAGTCTCATAGGAAAGGGTCTGAATACTTATGTAAATAAGATATTTCAAAAAACCTGTTGTCACTTTCACAACCGGCTGTGATCGAGAGTCCCATAGGGCGGCGCAGAATTGGTCCAGCGACGTCCCGGTTAGGGGAGGGTTTGACTGTGGTAGGCCGTCATTGTAAATAATACTTTGTTATCATCCCGCACAGTAGGTGGCAGGATGTATATTACATTGTGCGATCGACAATATACCACAGAAAAATAAAAAGAAGAAGAAAAAAAGAAGAAGAAGATGAAGAGGATGAAGAAAACAAAGATGGCAATTCAGGAAACTGTTAGCGGACGTTAGAGAAATTATCACCTGGAACTCGATGAGTTGAGCGGCACAAAAACCTTTATTTTGATAAACGTCCCCTTCGATTTATTAACACCTGATTTAAATAACCAGAAACGAAACAAAATGCCTTCTCCTAAAACCAAAAACAGTGCAAATCGCAGCGCAGGTGGAAGCGCAGGTCTCAGTGGCAGCACCAACGGCAACGGACGCTACGAGTTCATGTCGCTGAACCGAACCCCTCCACCCACTCTCCTCCAACGGCAGGGTTCCGACCCAACCGCTGCAGCCAGACTGCGGGCATCTGAGAGCCCTACCCGGCGAAGGGGCTCCGGGTCCTCCACCTCCTCCAACACAGGCATGCCCGAAGAGGATTGTATGCGGCTCAACCCTTCATTTATCGGGATAGCCCTCAGCTCCCTCCTCGCCATAGACCTGTGGCTTTCCAAGCGGCTGGGGGTGTGTGCCTGTGAAGATTCCTCCTGGGGCAGCATTAGACCATTGATGAAACTGATAGAGATTTCTGGACATGGAATACCATGGCTGGTCGGGACAGCCTACGGCCTGTACAAGGCTGACAGTGCAGCAGGACAGGAGGTTATGCTAAACCTCTTCATGGGTAAATATGATATCATATTAATTGTATTATTCATAATGGCCTCATTCTAACAGGAAGCCTCCCATACATAGCCGGAAAGCTCCTATTATTGTTGCCTCCATAGAATGCCTCCTCCTGTTCTTATTGTCATGCATCTCCATCCCCAGCCATTTTTACTGCTCACACACACACGCTGACTCACCCTGCCAGGAAGGCGTGATACTCAACCTCTAAATAATGAATGTCTATGTTGGTGTTTTTATTAGATCTGTGGGTAGCCTACAGAAATATTCTGAAATGGTTTCCTCTCTTGTCTTTCTGTAGTAATGTTAGAACAGGTAGATGTATGCACATCCTTGCTATGCATCCACCCTGTTGTTTTTCACCCATCTCGTGCTTTCAGATGAATATCAGTACAGAGAAGTCTGATGCGATTAGGGAAGGAAAGGATTTGGCCCGCACCTCCTTTATCCTAATTAGCATGCATCCATCCCCTCATCAACCCCAGTCCAGCCTTACAGCTGACACACCAATTTCATCCTTCCCTCCACAATATGTTATGTCTTCTCTTTTTCTCTTTTACCTTTCCTTCCTTCGGTGCCAGCTCCTTCTCACCTGTTACTGTCATCCCACTGTTCATCCTGGGCTCCACTGGTTTCTCTCCTCCACTGGTTTCTCTCCTCTTGAGGCAATATTTAGGAGATTATTGGGATTAGGCCTAGCTGAGTATTACAATAGATTGTTGTACAGACACTGGTTGCCAAGCCAGACAGACACCTAGAACTCAGATGTCTGACTCCGGGACTTCAGTAAACACACACACACTCTTCTGATCCCAGATGCGTGCACACACACTGAGTAAACGTGTACGCACACACACACACTCTTCTGATCCCAGATGCGTGCACACACACTGAGTAAACGTGTACGCACACACACACACTCTTCTGATCCCAGATGCGTGCACACACACTGAGTAAACGTGTACACACACACTCTTCTGATCCCAGATGCGTGCACACACACTGAGTAAACGTGTACGCACACACACACACTCTTCTGATCCCAGATGCGTGCACACACACTGAGTAAACGTGTACGCACACACACACACTCTTCTGATCCCAGATGCGTGCACACACACTGAGTAAACGTGTACACACACACTCTTCTGATCCCAGATGCGTGCACACACACTGAGTAAACGTGTACGCACACACACACACTCTTCTGATCCCAGATGCGTGCACACACACTGAGTAAACGTGTACACACACACTCTTCTGATCCCAGATGCGTGCACACACACTGAGTAAACGTGTACGCACACACACACACTCTTCTGATCCCAGATGCGTGCACACACACTGAGTAAACGTGTACGCACACACACTGAGTGAACATGTACACACACACACTGAGTAAACGTGTACACACACACACACACACTCTTCTGATCCCAGATGCGTGCACACACACGGAGTAAACGTGTACACACACACACACACTAACAATGCTAATGCTAGAAATACACGTACACACACATACAGGGGAGAGTAGGCAGAGAATTGTCCAGCTCTATAAACAGTCAGGCACTCTTGAAGAGACAGACAATCTCCCCTGTTGCTGTGTAGTAGTAGTGGTAGTGGGGAGGGAGAAAGACAGACAGAAAAATAAACAGCCAGCCAGAGAGACAGCCAGAGGTCCTCTGCAGTGTGCATGGGTTGTTCCACATCAAAAAGCACAAGAAAGAAGATTTTGACAATCACCATCTGATTGTTCTCAAATCGTTTCTGTAGTTAGAAACGGATAAGATTAGCATTCCTGAAACATTATTTTGTTGAAATATAATTAGATCTCTAATTTGCTAATTAATTGCAATTTGGACCCCCAAAAATTCCAACAATGAGTAAGACATGAGGAAATAGTCAAAAGCCGCCAACGAGTATACAGTATCAGTTTTCTGTGTTTGACAAGTAGTATGGAGCTGCGGCTTGGAGTATTGTTTCTGTAATGCATTTTCAGTGAATTTGGGGATATTTCCCCCCCTGTTCAGAAAAATGTGTCATTCAAGTTGTCAGGTTTATGTTCCTTCCTGCATTCTAATATTACCAGGTTCAGACCACTAGATAGTATTGTTCCTGATTTTAAGGGATAAAATAAAATAATCCCACATCTTCAATGTTAAAGGGATAGTTGACTCAAATTACATATTGGTTTCCTTAATCTGTCAGCAGTCTACGGACAAGGTACGACAGCAACCCATGCTTTAAATGGTTTTGTTTACGTTGCCACTGTTTTAAAATGCAAACGTTTTTAGCATTTTTGGCACAAATCCAATGAAATGCTGATATAGGTACCATGGACTAGCATTTAAAACAGTGGCTAGGAAAACAAAACCAAAGCATGGGTTGCTGATGTCCCTTTTGGGATTTGGGTGAACTATCCCTTTAACATTGTGGGGATGCTTTAAATATCAGGATATAGGATGGGACATAAATTAGTTGCTAGGTTTTTCTGAACAGGGGGAAAAATATAAAACTCACTGAGAATGTGTCACGCAGGATGAAGAAACAATACTCGGAGAACACAGAGAAGTGATATTGTATACTTGTTGTTGGCATTGGTATGGGGTGTCCATGGGTGTCTTTTGACCAACTCTTTGGAATCCTCATGTCTTACTCATTGTTTTTGTCCAAATTGGATGTTATGTGCTATACTTATTGAATATTATATGAGTCCTATCATTTAAAATGGCCAATTTGGGTCCAATCCAGCTTAATTTCAAATGATCAAATTATATTTCAACAAAATTATATTTCAGGAATGCTAATCTTATCTGTTTCCAACTACAGAAATGATTTCAGAACAATCTGAGATGCTGGGTGTCATGGTGTGCTGAAATGACATGGAATGACCCTGCAGTATACGGCGTCTGATCAGTACAGTAGCAGCGTGTGCCGACTGAGTGGTAGTCAGTGGTAGTCTGTTGCTATGTGATGCAGCCAGAGGAGCTGCAGGAGCCAAAGACAGCTGCTCCTTTACAGCCCAGAGGAGGACACCTCTAAGATGAAGACCGCAGCTCTCTCCTCTCTCCCCTCTCTCTGGCAAAAGGCCAAAGCTGTCACTGAGCTTGTGTGTGTGTGTGTGTATGTGACAGAATGTGTGTGTGAGACAGCGTGATGTGTGGGAAGAGGTGAGGATCAAACCGGTGTAGAGGTTAATGGTGTCTCACAATGATGTCTGCTAGAATTAAGATGACTTTATTATCAGCCACAGCTTGTTCATGATCCCTTTACGGTTTGTAGGATGGAGAGAGATAACACTCAATCAATCCACTTGTCCCAGGGGAAAAATAGTTGTCCTAGTTATTTTTTATTTTGGTGGAAAGATGATGGGATATTATTAGTGTGTGCAAAGTGTTTTGCTGCTAATGCTGGATGTCTGTGTATTCATTAGTGTGTGTGTGCATACATTTGTTTGTTTTCCAACTGTGTGCTGTGTAGGCCTACTGTTTGCTGACTGTCTATCTCTCTTTCATCTCCCTCCCCACTCTGCATCCTCTCTCTCCTCCCTCCCTTTTTAACCACCCTTACCCCCCAACTCTCTCCTCCCTCCCTTTTTAACCACCCCTTACCCCCCAACTCTCTCCTCCCTCCCTTTTTCACCACCCCTTACCCCCAACTCTCTCCTCCCTCCCTTTTTAACCACCCTTACCCCCCCCCAACTCTCTCCTCCCTCCATTTTTCACCATCCCTTACCCCCAACTCTCTCCTCACCTCCCTTTTTAACCACCCCTTACCCCCAACTCTCTCCTCCCTCCCTTTTTCACCACCCCTTACCCCCAACTCTCTCCTCCCTCCCTTTTTCACCACCCCTTACCCCCCAACTCTCTCCTCCCTCCCCCAACTTTTAACCACCCCTTACCCCCAACTCTCTCCTCACCTCCCTTTTTCACCACCCCTTACCCCCAACTCTCTCCTCACCTCCCTTTTTCACCACCCCTTACCCCCAACTCTCTCCTCACCTCCCTTTTTCACCACCCCTTACCCCCAACTCTCTCCTCCCTCCCTTTTTAACCACCCCTTACCCCCCAACTCTCTCCTCACCTCCCTTTTTCACCACCCCTTACCCCCCAACTCTCTCCTCCCTCCCCTCAGCTCTCATTATAGACCTGATCCTGGTTGGCATCGTGAAAGCTGTCGTCCGTCGGCGCCGCCCGTCCCACAACCGCATGGACATGTTCGCCACCTTCTCCGTGGACCGCTTCTCCTTCCCCTCGGGGCACGCCACCCGCGCAGCCATGTGTGCCCGTTTCCTGCTGGCCCACCTGGTCCTGGCCGCACCCCTCAGGGTGCTGGTGTTCTTGTGGTCTGGTCTGGTGGGGCTGAGCCGGGTGCTGCTGGGCAGACACAACGTGACCGACGTGCTGTTTGGCTTCCTAATGGGCTACTGGCAGTACAACCTGGTGGAAATGCTCTGGGTGTCATCACTGGGCCTTCAGGGGCTGCTGGGACTCATCCAGGGGTGAGGATGAGGAGGAGGAGTGGAGATTGAGGAGGGTTAAAGAGGGTGTGGTTGGTGGGAGACCCTGTCTCAATATGTTTGAAACATTGACTGATCCTGCCCTATACTGACACTGTGGTAACTCATCATATCAAGACTAACAACGGCAACAACAATGGCTGCCACCCACTAATCATCCATCCACATGGAACTGCATCCAGAAGCACCTACAGTAGGAGCAGGATGCTCCTCTACACTGCATCACAGCACTGCTGCAAAGACCTGGAACACTTTCCACTCTACTGTAATTCGCTGTTGAAAAAAGAAAAAGAAAAGTGTGTGTGGAATATTAATGTGGTGTAATAAGCTGGGGGGGTAGTGTTACCCCCAATACAGTCTTCTGTTCTTCTTCCAGCTTTGGAGGTTTGGGGCTCTGCAGTGATATGAGAGAGAGAGAGAGAGACGTGTTCTTTTAGAGGGGAAAATGACAGCAATAGATTAAAACTTAAATTGATTATGGTGTCTGCGGGTCGCTCTGAAAAGAGCATATTTTATGGAGGATTCATTTTGTATTGACTTATTTTAAAATGTTACGGTATATAAGGCTGACAATGGAATGGTATGTCTTTTTTATTTCCCACTGTGAAATATACACTGAACAAAAATATAAACTCAACAATTTCAGTGATTTTACTGAGTTACAGTTCATATAAGGAAGTTAGTCAATTGAAATAAAGTCATTAGGCCCTGATCTATGGATTTCACATGACTAGGCAAGGGCGCAGCCATGGGTGGGCCTGGGAGGGCCTAGGTGGGCCTGGGAGGGCCTGGGTGGGCATATGCCAGGGTTCCTTAACTGGTGGCAGGCGGAGACATTTTATCCGCGGGTGGTTTTATTTGTCCCCCTAAGTTTTCTGAGCAAAACATTTTTGAATTTGCATTGTTGGATATAAAAGACTGTAAAATAAAAAGGAAATCAGCCCCAAGTGATTTTAATTGAATAAATTTGTTCCCAAGTATTCCCACACATAATAGAGATGTGATGTTATACAAATGTAAGCAAGGTTTGAAACAATTATGTTTTCGTCAAACATATCTGTTTAGTCAATTTGCAGTCTACAAATGATTTGTAATTGTGTTCCGGCCCGCCGACCATTCGCTTCAGGAAAAAAAACGACCCCCGGCTAAATCTAGTTGATGAACCCTGGCATAGGCTCACACACAAGGGAGCCAGGCCTAGCCAATCAGAATATGTTTTTCCCCACGAAAGTGCTTTATCATGGACAGAAATACTCCTCAGTTTCATCAGCTGTTCTCCGATTCCACAGGTGAAGAAGCTGAATGTGGAGGTCCTGGGCAGGCCACATGGTCTGCGGTTGTGAAGCCGGTTGGACGTACTGCCAAATTCTCTCAAATGATGTTGGAGGTGGCTTATGGTAGAGAAATGAACATTTAATTATCTGGCAACAGCTCTGGTGGACATTCCTGCAATCATCATGCCAATTGCATGCTCCATCTTGAGATATCTGGCAATGTGTTGTGTGACACAACTGTACATTTTAGTGGCCATTTATTGTCCCCAGCACAAGGTGCACCTGTGTAATGATCATTCTGTTTAATCAGCTTCTTGATATGCCACACCTGACAGGTGGATGGATTATCTTGGCAAAGGAGAAATCCCCACTAATTGGGATGTAAACTTTTGTGCACAAAATTTGAGAGAAATAAGCTTTGTGTGTATGGAACATTTCTGGGATGTTTTATTTCAGCTTGTGAAACATGGGACCAACACTTTACATGTTGCATTTATATTTTTGTTCAGTATACATACCCTGAATGGGTTTTTGCAGGTCTTGAGAAGTAATTCCAGTTTTCTACAGATTGCTGCATGCTCAATAATAATTACCTGGTGAGGATGGTTTAACCAGAGACAGCAGGCATGGTTTAACCAGAGACAGCAGGCGTGGTTTTCACTCCAGATTAGGTTCCCCAACAACTTAACAGCAACGCTGACATCAAACCTGCAGTTGATTATTTCATGACCTTTTAATGTGTTAAACCTCTGGCTAGGCTGACCAGACCACGTCATCTCTCCGTATCCATGACTACTGATACATAGTGATCCTCTTCATATCAGCATGGAGAGTTGAAGCTTTATGGTGACTGATTAGTTGTGCAACAGCCAGGGTTGCAACAGGTTGAACAGGTTGGAGGGAAGACAGGAGAGCGGGCAGGTTTTATAGTTCTTGCCCAGAGATTGAAGTAGAATAGACTTTTTTACCTTTCAGGAAGAGAACACACAGTGAATGTCAAAGACGGTTTGCTGTTTTCTTCTGTACTGTTTTGTTTACAGGTGTAACTGACACACACAGACATTTTACTGAGTGAGGCCAGCTGTAGTAATGGTGTAATCATGCTGTTTGCCCTGAACAAAAGTTGGGTGTGGGGGTGGATCTTGTGGCGAAGTACTTTGCACCCTGTCCTTAACTGCCCTACTGCTAAACTGCTCTGACTTCTGGTGCACCTGCACCATGGCCTCCACTCTCTATGAATGTACATTCTCTGGTGCAATGTGCAGGTGAGCCAGTTCTCAGCTGTCATGGGTGTTTACAAAGTGTTTCTGTGTGTTTACACAGACAGCAGCAATTTTATGCCATAGCAGGTATTGACGTTTGGCTGTTGTTGATGGCACATTGTAAATATCCCGCACAGACACTAATCAACAGTCTATTGTTGACTCGGATTAATAATAAATAGTCCTTCTCTCTCTCTCTCTCTCTCCTGTCCTCCTCTCATCTCCTCTCAGATGAGTGGATTATGCTGTAGCTGAGAGAAACCGGGAAGAGGTGTGTGTTGAGACCAACCACTCAAACACCTCCGCTCTGATTAAATATGGAGGAGCAGCTTATTAGCCATGTCTCTCTCTTTCATCCTCACTCTATTTAATATTTTTCTCGCTGTCTCTCTTTTCTCATTCTCTCTTTACTGTCTTTTCCTCTCTCTCTCTGTGCTCACAGAAGAGTCAGACTCAATTACCTCCTCTCCGTTCTTCAGTTGCGATTCACTGTTGATCTTTCATTTTGGTGAACCACTACCTCCTCCCTCTACTCCCCCGCCCCTCTCTTCCCTGGGACTCTACCTCCCCTCGCTCATCTAGTCTTCTGTAGCATCCAGGCTCAAGTATGACTCCACACCAAACATGCATTTGTTGAAGTCTTTAGCTGAGGAGGATTTGGTCATATGTTGCCATGCAGTGAGTGTAGCTACACATGATCAGCTGATCTTGATTAGTCTTCACGTACTGTTCTGAGGGATGGTCTACATCAGTAGCAGCTCTATTTCTCTGACTGTTGTAAATAATCCATTGAGTAACTCTCTCTGATCTATTTCATACATACTGTATTTCTTCTGCAATAATCCAGTAGTAGAGACTAGAGCTAACCAGTCAGTGGTTCTTGAATTGGTACGATTTGACCAATGGCATGGCTTCACCCAGAAACTGCTTCCTGTACCCAGCCAAAAGCAATCATGGTTCTCATTGCAATAAGGAAGAACGCATTGTTGTTCTTCTGTTATCTATCTACTCACCAGGGAATGTCTGAAAATGTTATGCCCAATCAAAGCAATATGGCTGACATTCCAACCTATCAGAGGGAAAGTTTAGACTTTTCAGATCTACAGTATAGGCTAAATGTGTGTCCCAAATGCCACCATATTCCCTACATAATGCTCTACTTTTGATCAGAGCCCTATGGGCCCAGGGGTTGGAGCTAGGAGTCCGTTTGGAACTGTGCCCACTAGTCTGGGCATCTCCACCTCTGTACATTCAAAGACAAAGTCTGCAGACTCAAACGCTACTTCACAAGATCTCACCAGCTTGATACACTGAATTATAACTTTAATCTGTTGTGTTATTGTGTAATCTTTCACCTGTAATGTCAAATTAATGAAGTGGAATGTCAATGTATGTACATTTTGTGTTCATCTAACGCTTTATATTATAATGGGTTGACTGTATATGGTAGCAAATGTGACTGTTTATTCTATGGGTTGTGGAGATATACTCCAGAATGATTGCATTGCAAACATGTTTTATAAATACAGTATATATGTGTAACAGACGCCTCACAAGTCCTCAACTGGCAGCTTCGTTTAATAGTACCCGCAAAACACCAGTCTCAACGTCAACAGTGAAGAGGCGACTCCAGGATGCTGGCCTTCTAGGCAGAGTTGCAAAGAAAAAGCCTCATCTCAGACTGGCCAATAAACAAAAAATATTAAGATGGGCAAAAGAACACAGACATGGAACAGCGATATGGCTTTTTCTTTGCAACAGTGCCTAGAAGGCCAGCATCCCGGAGTAGCCTCTTCACTGTTGACGTTGAGACTGGTGTTTTGCGGGTACTATTTAATGAAGCTGCCAGTTGAGGACATGTCAGGCGTCTGTTTCTCAAACGAGACACTAATGTACCTGTCCTCTTGCTCAGTTGTGCACCGGGGCCTCCCACTCTTTCTATTCTGGTTAGAGCCAGTGTGCTCTGTTCTGTGAAGGGAGTAGTACACAGCATTGTATGAGCTCTTCAGTTTCTTGGCAATTTCTCTCATGGAATAGCCTTAATTTTTCCAAACAAGAATAGACTGACGAGTTTCAGAAGAAAGTTCTTTGTTTCTGGCCATTTTGAGCCTGTAAATGAACCCACAAATGCTGATGCTCCAGATACTCAACTAGTCTAAAGAAGGCCAGTTTTATTGCTTCTTTAATCAGGACAACCATTTTCAGCTGTGCTAACATAATTGCAAAAGGGTTTTCTAATGATCAATTAGCCTTTTAAAATGATAAACTTGGATTAGCTAACACAACGTGCCATTGGAACACAGGAGTGATGGTTGCTGATAATGGGCCTATTTTCGCCTACGTAGATATTCCATTAAAAATCAGCCGCTTCCAGCTACAATAGTCATTTACAACATTAACAATGTTTACACTGTATTTCTGATCAATTTGATGTTATTTTAATGCACAAAAAAATTGCTTTTCTTTCAAAAACAAGGACATTTCTAAGTGACCCCAAACTTTTGAACGGTAGTGTATATTTCTGTGTATTTAAGATATAATCATACTAAGCAGATATCATTTTCTATTGATATTGAAAAGGTTCTTATACTATGCTATGTTTGTCCATGCCTGTCCTAGGTGAAGGAAAGACATGTGTGGGCGTCTGCTGAAGCTCAGCCTCACATCCATGGTGGGAGTAGGAGCCTCATACTACCGCTTCCTCAACCAACCAACCCATCTCCCTCCTCTCCAAACTCACCCTTCAGAACTCCTGAACACCTCCTCTCCTCACCCTACTACCTCCACCTCCCTCCTCTCTCCTCTCACCCTACTACCTCCACATCCCTCTCCTCACCATCACCCTACTACCTCCACCTCCCTCTCCATCACCCTACTACCTCCACATCCCTCTCCTCACCATCACCCTACTACCTCCACCTCCCTCTCCATCACCCTACTACCTCCACCCCTCCCTCCTCTCACCACCATCCTACTACCTCCACCTCCCTCCTCTCACCATCATCCTACTACCTCCACCTCCCTCCTCTCACCATCACTTTACTACCTCCACCTCCCTCTCCATCACCCTACTACCTCCACCTCCCTCCTCTCACCACCATCCTACTACCTCCACCTCCCTCCTCTCACCACCATCCTACTACCTCCACCTCTCACCATCACCCTACTACCTCTACCTCCCTCCTCTCACCATCATCCTACTACCTCCACCTCCTCTCACCATCACCATGCTACCTCCACCTCCTCTCACCACCATCCTACTACCTCCACCTCCCTCTTCTCACCACCATCCTACTACCTCCACCTCCCTCCTCTCACCACCATCCTACTACCTCCACCTCTCACCATCACCCTACTACCTCTACCTCCCTCCTCACCATCATCCTACTACCTCCCTACTCTCACCATCATCCTACTACTTCCACCTCCTCTCACCATCACCCTGCTACCTCCACCTCCTCTCACCATCATCCTACTACCTCCACCTCCTCTCACCAACACACCCTACTACCTCCACCTCCCTCCTCTCACCCTACTACCTCCACATCCCTCTCCTCACCATCACCCTACTACCTCCACCTCCCTCTCCATCACCCTACTACCTCCACATCCCTCTCCATCACCCTACTACCTCCACATCCCTCTCCTCGCCATCACCCTACTACCTCCACCTCCCTCCTCTCACCATCACCCTACTACCTCCACCTCCCTCCTCTCACCATCACCCTACTACCTCCACCTCCCTCCTCTCACCATCACCCTACTACCTCCACCTCCCTCCACCATCCTACTACCTCCACCTCCCTCCTCTCACCACCATCCTACTACCTCCACCTCCCTCCTCTCACCACCATCCTACTACCTCCACCTCTCACCATCACCCTACTACCTCTACCTCCCACCTCTCACCATCATCCTACTACCTCCCTCCTCTCACCATCATCCTACTACCTCCAACTCCTCTCACCATCACCCTGCTACCTCCACCTCCTCTCACCACCATCCTACTACCTCCTCTCACCACCATCCTACTACCTCCACCTCCCTCCTCTCACCATCATCCTACTACCTCCACCTCCTCTCACCATCACCCTGCTACCTCCACCTCCCTCCTCTCACCATCACCCTACTACCTCCACCTCCCTCTCCATCACCCTATTACCTCCACCTCCCTCCTCTCACCACCATCCTACTACCTCCACCTCCCTCCTCTCACCACCACCCTACTACCTCCACCTCCCTCCTCTCACCACCATCCTACTACCTCCACCTCCCTCCTCTCACCACCATCCTACTACCTCTACCTCCCTCCTCTCACCATCATCCTACTACCTCCACCTCCTCTCACCATCACCATGCTACCTCTACCTCCCTCCTCTCACCATCATCCTACTACCTCCCTCCTCTCACCATCATCCTACTACTTCCACCTCCTCTCACCATCACCCTGCTACCTCCACCTCTCACCATCATCCTACTACCTCCCTCCTCTCACCATCATCCTACTACCTCCACCTCCTCTCACCATCACCCTGCTACCTCCACCTCCTCTCACCATCACCCTGCTACCTCCACCTCCTCTCACCATCATCCTACTACCTCCACCTCCTCTCACCAACACACCCTGCTACCTCCACTTCTTCTACTCTCACTCCTAATAGGGTGAGAGGAGAAGAAGTGGAGTATCAGGGTGTTGGCGGGAGGTGGAGGTAGTAGGGTGAGAGAGGAAGTAGAGGTAGTAGGTGGAGGTAGCAGGGTGTTGGTGGAGGTAGCAGGGTGTTGGAGGGAGGTGGAGGTAGTAGGGTGATGGTGAGAGGAGGGAGGTAATAGGATGATGGTGAGAAGTAGCTAAATATGCTAACAAGTGCAAAAGAAAATAAAGAAATTGCAAAGACAGGAAATCCAGCTCATAAAGTTATACATATAGGTAGGCGCTACCGAATGTCATTTTTGTTGAGTTTGGACATTTACAAGCAAATGTGAATGAGAGACATTGTGCAAATAAACAAAGTTTTGACCCATGCTTTTCTGAAGGAAGAGCAGCACTGGCTCTGGAGCAGCATGTGTACACGCTGTGTCCTTGTGGAGTCTGGAGTCGCTAGGGCAACTGGCCTACCTGCTCTGCTTGGAGAAGGGGAGCAGACCAGGGGATGCGACCCCTGTCAATACACAGCTTGACTCACCTGTTCCCGTTTTCTCCAGTTGTGCTATTTACAAACAAACACATGGTTCAACTGTTTTGGGGAACTATGGTAAGCTTCATGATATAAAATAATGTGATCTGCTTTATCTCCTAACGTATTACACAAGTTGACTGCAGGTATTTACTTAAAAAGTATCTACTAATATTAACATTAATTGAAAAACATAAAATAAATAGTTTCTGTGGTATTAAAAAAAACAGTCCCTGGCTGCGGTCTCCAGCCCAAGCCTACTCTCACCCTATTACCTCAACCTCTATCCTCCTTCTCCCTCATCTACCTTATCTCCAACCTCACTCGAGGACAGCCTGAACACCACCCTCCTCTCACCAGTACACCCACAGAGAGCCTGAATACCACCCGGACACCACCCCCTTCCTCTCCTGTACTACATGATCTGCAAACATTATTCTGTCATTCCTTTGCTGAGAAGTTTATATTGGAGACAAGACTGTCAACAAATGTAATGTAAATGGACTGTGTGTATGATATTTGGACATGAGAACTAAGTAGAAAGACAAACCTTTAAAGAGATTCTCCGGTACTTTTGTATACTTTTTAGCATGTAGTTCTGAAAGTAGTACTCACGAGCTAAAAGTGGTCCCCGAAAATGGCATACTATGTGACATATGTGCAGATATGTGCACCATGTTATCCCTCTCTGTCTGTCCGTCCGTCCGTCCACTGAGCCGTTGGGCCCGCCCTGCAACCTCTTTGGATACGCTGGGGTGGCCTCTTGCTAGCTGTCACTCAAATGCGAGGCTAGAACTCAAATTGCTAGGGCGTTGGACCAGGGGAAATGTATGTAAAATGATGCAGCACAGCTTCAAGAAAACAGTCACTTTCAAATTAAGAATTTTGTGGCTAATTGATGTAAAACAGCAATTCTGCTCATAGATTATGCGTGTATGAACTACACATTGACACATCCAGCCCAAAGCGGGATGTTTAGAAAATATTTGCTTAGTTGCCAAAGTAACTAAGAAGCATGTATTTAATGCTGCTTCACCTCATTTTTAATCCCATAAAGATCTTCCCAATATTTCTGTGTGGAAAGAAACATGAATAAATAAATGATAACTCCCTGCTGTCAGCACTATCTTACATGTCCACCCCTTCTAGGGGATTCTGTCAAAACACGTTAAAGGCAACATTGTGGATGGTGAGATGAGTTCATGTTAATGAATCTCAGGTAGATTCAATTGAGCTCTGTGGGCTAGTAACAAACTCAGGTTTTATGTAACGGTGTCAAGTAAAGGGTTAACCTATAAGACACTCCCCTACCCTGCTTTTGGTTCACTTCCTAATTTGTGAACGTTCCAGTCACAACTACTCCAGCTGAGAGGGAGTCTATGGATCAGGTGAGTACAGTCGCTGGTTGAGAGTCAACTGATTTTGATGAGTTTGCATTCTTATTCAGGTTTATGAAATTGTAAAAAAAAAAAATCTGTAGTGATTCTGTTGGTAGAATGAGTTGGACATTTGTTGGTTTAACCTGCCACTGCAGACAGAGGAAAGATAACAGGGATCTATGGGGTGATGCCATGGTTTCTCAATAGGCTCAGTCAGTGGAAACTGAATTAGAGCGTCTGTCACATCAGCCTCCTATTGTGTCTCCAGTCCTCTGCATAAAGACAGACCGACACACAGGTAGTATGTCCCAACGTGTGGCAGTGATCGGGGCGGGTCCCTCAGGTCTGACCAGCATCAAGAGCTGTCTGGATGAGGGTCTGAAGCCCACCTGCTTCGAGAGCAGTGATGACATCGGAGGGTTGTGGAGGTTCAAGGTGAGGATATGAGGAAAGGAACCCACTTTGGACTATAGAGATGCACCCCTCGTAACTACATCACCAGCAGTGTTCCTGGTTGCACCTGAAATTACACCTTACTCAGAGCCCTGTTCGGGGGGAAAAGGCAATTTTAATAGAAAATAAAGTAATTTGTGTGTCCACAGGAAACCCCTGAGCCGGGCCGCTCTAGTATCTACCGCTCTCTGGTGGTGAACACCTCCAAGGAGATGATGTGTTTCAGTGACTTCCCTATGCCAGCTGACTACCCCAACTACATGCTGCACTCCCAGCTGCTGCAGTACTTCAGGCTTTATGCTCAACACTTTGACCTCCTCAGACACATCACCTTCCAGGTCACAACTCTCTTTAGTCTTTTCTCTCTCCCCCTCTCTTCTCCTCACCTTGATGGACCTCTCCCAGTCATTTAGCCTCTACACGACTCTGTTTCTGTGTGTGTTTCAGACCAGCGTGCTGACTGTGAGACAGAGGCCAGACTTCAGTCGTTCAGGCCAGTGGGAGGTGGTGACAGAGAACAGGGAGGGACAGGAGCAGAGACACATCTTTGATGGGGTACTGGTTTGTTCAGGACACTACACACAGCCTGTCTCACCGCTAGACCAGTTCCCAGGTCAGTTTAAAGCATCTAAACACTATACACTATCTATACACTATACTCTATATACAGTTTTGATACACCCTGTCGTGTCTTTGGCTATGGCGGATTAAGTGATATCAAAGCAATTCAAATGTATTTATATATCTCAAAGTGCTGTACAGAAACCCAGCCTAAAACCCCAAACAGCAAGCAATGCAGGTGTAGAAGTGGCTAGGAAAAACTCCCTAAAAATGCCAAAACCTAGGAAGAAACCTAGAGAGGAACCAGGCTATGTGGGGTGGCCAGTCCTCTTCTGGCTGTGCCGGGTGGAGATTATAACAGAACATGGCCAAGATGTTCAAATGTTCATAAATGACCAGCATGGTCCAATAATAATAAGGCAGAGCATTTGAAACTGGAGCAGCAGCACGGCCAGGTGGACTGGGGACAGCAAGGAGTCATCATGTCAGGTAGTCCTGAGGCATGGTCCTAGGGCTCAGGTCCTCCGAGAGAGAGAAAGATAGAGAGAATTAGAGAGAGCACACTTAAATTCACACAGGACACCGAATAGGACAGGAGAAGTACTCCAGATATAACAAACTGACCCTAGCCCCCGACACATAAACTACTGCAGCATAAATACTGGAGGCTGAGACAGGAGGGGTCAGGAGACACTGTGGCCCCATCCGAGGACACCCCCGGACAGGGCCAAACAGAAAGGATATAACCCCACCCACTTTGCCAAAGCGCCAACCCAGACAGGAAGATCACATCAGTGACTCAACCCACTCAAGTGACGCACCCCTCCCAGGGATGGTATGAAAGAGCCCCAGTAAGCCAGTGACTCAGCCCCTGTAATAGGGTTAGAGGCAGAGAATCCCAGTGGAAAGAGGGGAACCGGCCAGGCAGAGACAGCAAGGGCGGTTCGTTGCTCCAGAGCCTTTCCGTTCACCTTCCCACTCCTGGGCCAGACTACACTCAATCATATGACCCACTGAAGAGATGAGTCTTCAGTAAAGACTTAAAGGTTGAGACCGAGTTTGCATCTCTTACATGGGTAGGCAGACCATTCCATAAAAATGGAGCTCTATAGGAGAAAGCCCTGCCTCCAGCTGTTTGCTTAGAAATTCTAGGGACAATTAGGAGGCCTGCGTCTTGTGACCGTAGCGTACGTGTAGGTATGTACGGCAGGACCAAATCAGAGAGATAGGTAGGAGCAAGCCCATGTAATGCTTTGTAGGTTAGCAGTAAAACATTGAAATCAGCCCTTGCCTTAACAGGAAGCCAGTGTAGGGAGGCTAGCACTGGAGTTTTATGATAATTTTTTTTTGTTCTAGTCAGGATTTCTTGCAGCCGTATTTAGCACTAACTGAAGTTTATTTAGTGCTTTATCCGGGTAGCCGGAAAGTAGAGCATTACAGTAGTCTAACCTAGAAGTGACAAAAGCATGGATTAATTTTTCTGCATAATTTTTGGACAGAAAGTTTCTTATATTTGCAATGTTACGTAGATGAAAAAAAGCGGTCCTTGAAATGGTCTTGATATGTTCTTCAAAAGAGAGATCAGGGTCCAGAGTAACGCCGAGGTCCTTCACAGTTTTATTTTAGACGACTGTACAACCATTAACTACAAGGTCCGATAGGAATTCAGGAAACTCAATGAGGAACGCTGTATATGGCCCAGGAGGCCTGTAAACAGTAGCTATAAAAAGTGATTGAGTAGGCTGCATAGATTTCATGACTAGAAGCTCAAAAGACGAAAACGTCATTTTTAAAGATTTTGTCAATTGAAATTTGCTATCGTAAATGTTAGCAACACCTCCGCCTTTGCGGGATGCACGGGGGATATGGTCACTAGTATAGCCAGGAGGTGAGGCCTCATTTAAAACAGTAAATTAATCAGGCTTAAGCCATGTTTCAGTCAGGCCAATCACATCAAAGATTATGATCAGTGATTAGTTCATTGACTATAATTGCCTTTGAAGTAAGGGATCTAACATTAAGTAGCCCTATTTTGAGATGTGAGGTATCATGATCTCTTTCAATAATGACAGGAATGGAGGAGATCTTTATCCTAGTGAGATTGCTAAGGCGAACACCGCCATGTTTAGTTTTGCCCAACCTAGGTCGAGGCACAGACACGGTCTCAATGGGGATAGCTGAGCTGACTACACTGACTGTGCTAGTGGCAGACTCCACTATGCTCGCAGGCTGGCTAACAGCCTACTGCCTGGCCTGCACCCTATTTCATTGTGGAGTTAGAGCCCTGTCTATGTTGGTAGATAAGATGAGAGCACCCCTCCAGCTAGGATGGAGTCCGTCACTCATCAGCAGGTCAGGCTTGGTCCTGTTTGTGGGTGATTCCCAGAAAGAGGGACAATTATCTACAAATTCTATCTTTTGGGAGGGGCAGAAAACAGTTTTCAACCAGCGATTGAGTTGTGAGACTCTGCTGTAGAGCTCATCACTCCCCCTAACTGGGAGGGGGCCAGAGACAATTACTCGATGCCGACATCTTTCTAGCTGATTTACACGCTCAAGCTATGTTCTCTGACTGTTTCATCCTAACATCGTTGGTGCCGACTCTCTACACTCGCCAGTTTTAGCTTTAGCCAGCACCATCTTCAGATTAGCCTTTTAACGTCGATAGCCCTGCCCCCGGGTAAACAGTGTATGATCGCTGGATGATTCGTTTTAAGTCTAATACTGCAGGTAATGGAGTCGCCAATGACTAGAGTTTTCAATTTGTCAGAGCTAATGGTGGGAAGCTTCGGCGTCTCAGACCCCGTAACGGGAGGAGTAGAGACAAGAGAAGGCTCGGCCTCTGACTCAGACTCGCTGCTTAATGGGGAAAACCGGTTGAACGTTTCTTTCGGCTGAATGAGCGACACCGGTTGAGCATTCCTACAGCATTTCCCTCCAGAAACCGTGAGAAAGTTGTCCGGCTGCGGGGACCGTGCGAGGGGATTTATACTAACGTTACTATCTGTACTTACTGGTGGCACAGACGCTGTTTCATCCTTTCCTACACTGAAATTACCCTTGCCTAACGATTGCGTCTGAAGCTGGGCTTGTAGCACAGCTATCCTCGCCGTAAGGCGATCGTTCTCCTGTATATTATGAGTACAGCGACTGCAATTAGAAGGCATGTTAATGTTACTACTTAGCTTCGGCTGTTGGAGGTCCTGACGAACCATGTCCAGGTAAAGCGTCCGGAGTGAAAAAGTTGAGGGAAAAAACAAAAATATAAACGGTAATTAAAAAGTAAAAATCGTAAAGTTGTCAGGTAGCAAAATAGGTTGGCAACAAAACGCACAGCAACACGTAAACAAGTCTGCAAGATATGATATGCTATTCTATAAAATATTTCTCCGTCATTAATATTACCTGATTGAGCTAATCATGTAAGTGTAATTAAATAGAGAGTCGGGCACCACAAAATAATATTTATAGAGCTGTTATCTTCCGAATAAACTCTTAAAGACCTGGTAATATTTTACATTAATAGCAGTCAATATTAATCGTCATCTTAATTCAGTCTCATCTGAAAGTTGTACATTCTTGGTTATCTGCACGAACCCTAGTTAACAAGTTGAATCAGCAATACAAAATTGGGTTTAATTATTTATTTACTAAATACATAACTAATCACACAGAAATACACATATTTAAATCATACCTTGATTACAAATGACGTCATAAAGGAACACGTCCCGAGCGGGCGGAACAGATGGTTACACAAAAGAAAAGGGTCTGGGTTTGAGTGAAAGAGCGGGAAGACAGGAACAAAGGGCGAAGCTGTGCTATCGTAAATACAGTAATTTATGCATTCTAAATTACCGCCCATTTGGAAAATGTAGATGGAAGGCCGTGTTGCCCAACCGAGTCCTTTGAAGAATGTCTCTGCTGGTAAATTGAATACGTTGTAGTAACGTCGTTGTGTGGTAGACGGGATACTCTGTCTGTTCCTTCCTAACCTGCGTTTGCATCTGCTGTTGCTAACTCAACGGCTAGGAGGTATCACTTCTGTAGTGAATACGAGTTCAAAGTTCATACCATTCGCAACCAAAGCTCACGCTGATGTTGGCTTTGTTCTGTAGTTATTATCTGAACCATTCTGACATTGGTCCTTCGTCCTCGGAACAGGAGGTTATATTGTCGTCAAGGCTTTATATACTATTTTTTTTACAAGCATTTCGCTACACTCGCACTAACATCTGCTAACCATGTGTATGTGACAAATAAAATGTGATTTGATTAGGAAGGGAGAGGAGGCCGTGTTTGAAAAGTTTTATAGCCCATGTCCCTTCACAGGGGCGGGCCACTGTTTCAGCAGAGCCCTACCTTATGAAAACCCAAGCTAAAATCACATTTCATCCCATTACAAATAATTGCATATTCAAACATTAAAATTGAACAACAATTCCATGTGAATCTGATAACTCTCATGTGTAGACTTTACACTGTAGAGTTTGTCATCTTATCATTGAAGAGAATGTCTCAGATGACAACCGAACTGACATCATATTCATTAAGTACCACCGCATATGTTCAATTGGTTGGGTTACCAGAATATAGTTAATTTCCCCCACCTTCTGATGTTCCCAGAATCTCTATGTTAACCAAAGGGTTTGCAAATGTAACATCAGTAGGGTAGAGAGAGGAAAAAGGGGGGAAGAGGTATTTATGACTGTCATAAACCTATCCCCAGGCCAACGTCATGACAACCCATAGATGTGTCAACGTTTTGACCATAAGGTCCTCAACAATACTGTGTGTGGGTTTTTATTTTCTATGGCCTATGTTACATCTGTGAAGTGTTTTGGATGTGTGTAGCCAACAGGTACAATACCTCTTCTCCCATGCAGGCCATGAGTCGTTCCCTGGCCGCTGCCTACACAGCTGGGAATATAAGGATGCTGATGCGTTCCGGGGGAAGAGGGTGGTGGTAATGGGGATTGGGAACTCTGGAGGAGACATCGCTGTGGAGATCAGCCGGGCTGCAGAGAAGGTGGGGCTCACCTGTCACAGGAGGACATATTTAAGCTAATACTTTCTTGAAGTACAAAAGCGACCCAGGTTCAAACCTAGTGATTCTCATACTGTAAAGAGAGTTTGGCCATTCATGTCTGTCTCTCTACTTCTCTGTTCTCCCTTTCCCTTTCTCTCTTACATCCCAGACCTTCCTGAGTACCCGTAAGGGGGCGTGGGTGTTAGCTCGTATGTCCAGTAGCGGTCTCCCACTGGACATGACGGCCATCTCACGGTTCACGGTCCTGCTAACCTCCCTGCTGCCCAGAGCGCTGGTCAACTGGGCTGCAGAGAGAACCCTTAATCACCGATATGACCACCGTCTCTATGGCCTACAGCCAACACACAGGTGACCAGCACCTTATTACAGCCAACACACAGGTGCCCAGCACCCTATTACAGCCAACACACAGGTGACCAGCACCCTATTACAGCCCGCACACAGGAGCCCAGCACCCTATTACAGCCAACACACAGGTGCCCAGCACCCTAATACAGCCCGCACATAGGTGACCAGCACCCCATTACAGCCAACACACAGGTGACCAGCACCCTACTACAGCCCGAAACAGGTGTGACAAATATCAGATCGGATTTGAGAGTTTGCCCTACGGCAACATTTGAAAATATAAAAAACAAAGCCAAAAAAAAACGATCACTAATTTCTCTCTCTGTCCTCCCAGGCTGCTAGAGCAGAAGCCGCTGATCAACGATGACCTTCCAGGCCGTATCCTGCAGGGGGCAGTAGTGCTGAAGCCAGACCTGAGAGGGTTCCAGGGGTCCGGACTGCTGTTCCAGGATGGAACCACGGAGGGGGACATCGATGCAGTGGTCTTCTGTACTGGATACAATGGCACCTTCTCCTTCCTGCCCCCGTCACTATGTTCAGGACCTCAGGGGGATCTCAACCTGTACAGGTACCTTTTATAATACTGGCTTGGACAGGTCGTCAAATCCTTACTTCCACTTAAGTGAAATTTTCACTCAGTCATGTAGGATGTCAATAGAGCAAGTTACATTTCAACTTTAGGGACAGTTTGTAATTTAGTGGGGCGGGGGGTTTGGTCCAACATAGGACAGGGTTGTCAAACCTTTTTGGGAGGGTTCTGTGTTTTTTTATCGGGCACAGGGAAGGGTAATGCATTCACCCTTCTGCAGGTTTTATGATGTAATGTCTTCCATCCTAGCCAAATTTCCTCATCTGCTTCCATGCTCCCACCTTATATCAAGGTGTTTTAGTACTTCCCTTATGCTCAGGCTATTCAACTGGCGGCCTGCGTGCCAGGACTGGCTCGTTCATTCATTTAGACTAGCCCTTTGATAAATTCTGACCCTTTAGTAAAATATCTGCAAATAAATCCCCACCAAAATCTGACTTTCAGTGCCAAAAGGACAAGCACTATTGTAGTTGTCTATAGTGTCGTTTTTAGTGGTTTCTAGCGCCTATGTGGCATGTTGATAATTGTTGCTTTATATTAATTCGGCTCTAGTGTTTGACTGGATTAAGCAACAAAATATTATGATCCCATTCCTTAAAGCTACAACAATTTTTGGGGTTGCACCTCGACTTTCTGGTTGAGTGCCCTCCACTTCCTTCCTAATTACTTTTAGCAACATTTCATTGTAAGAAAACTGCTTTATTGGTGTGTGTGTGTGCATAGATTTTTTATACAGTTCTTCTGAAGAATAATCACATGTGGAAAATGTCCGGCCCCCCTGCAATTCATCTGGCCCCTGTCATGACGTTGGCCTGGGGGGTAGGTTTATGACAGTCATAAATACCTCTTCCCCCCTGTTTCCTCTCTTTACCCTACTGATGTGATATTTGAAAACCCCTTGGTTAACATAGAGATTCTGGGAACATCAGAAAGTGGGGGGAAATTAACTATATTCTGGTAATCCGACCAGTTGAACATATGCGGTGGTACTTAATGAATATGATATCAGTTCGGTTGTCATCTGAGACATTCTCATCAATGATAAGATGACATAAACTCTACAGTGGAAAGTCTACACATTGTTATCGGATTCACATGGAATTGTTGTTCAATTTAAATGTTTGAATGTAAAAGTATTGGTGAAGAGATGAAATGTAATTTTAGCTTCCAAATGAGAGATCTGGGTTTTCATAAGATTGGGGCTCTGCTCAATCAGTGAGCAGATTTGGGCTCTGCTCAATCAGTGGCCCGCCCCTGTGAAGGGACATGGGTTATAAAACTGTTCAAACACGCCCTCCTCTCCCTTCCTATATAAAGCCTTGACGACAATTTAACCTCCTGTTCCAAGTACGTGAGGTCTGCAGCCTCTGCGTTAAAAGGACTAACATGTCAACTACAGAACTAAGCCAACCTCAGCTTGAGCTTTGGTTGCGAATGGTATGAACTTTGAACTCTTATTCACTACAGAAGTGATACCTCCTAGCCGTTGAGTTAGCCACAGCAGCTGCAAACGCGGGCTAGGAAAGAACAGACAGTATCCCGTCTACCACACAACGACGTTACTACAACGTATTCAATTTACCAGCAGAGACATTCTTCAAAGGACTCGGTTGGGCAACACGGCCTTCCATCTACCACCAACCTACCGAAGCGCAGCTCAGAGTAAATATTTATTACATTTTCCTTTTCCAAATGGGTGGTAATTTAGAATACATAAGATACTGTATTTACGATAGCACAGCTTCTCTCTTTGTCCCTCAGTCTTCCCGCTCTTTCACTCAAACCCAGCCCCTTTTCTTTTGTGTAACAAGCTGTCATATCTGTTCCGTCCGCTAGGGACGTTTTCCTTTATGACGCAATTTGTAATCAAGGTATGATTCATTCTTTGTATATGTAATTCTGTGTGATTAGTTAGGTATTTAGTAAATAAATAATTAAACCCAATTTTGTATTGCTGATTCAACTTGTTAGCCAGGGTTCGTGAAGATAACCAAGAATTTACAACTTTCAGATGAGACTGAATTAAGGTGATGATTAATATCGACTGCTATTGGTGTAAAATATTACTAGGTCTTTAAGAGTTTATTTGGAAGATAAGAGCTTTATAAATATTTTTCCGTGGTGCCCCGACTCTCTAGTTAATTACATTTACATGATTAGCTCAATCAGGTAATATTAATTACAGAGAAATTATTTTATAGAATAGCATGTCATATCACTTAATCCGGCATAGCGAAAGACACGACACCCATGTAAGAATATAGTTGAATAGCCCTGCCATATACACTAAGCTTTTCCACATGCTAACTATACCGCAGGTCAATATAGTCTACCAGTCTGTCTATCCTGCCCTCTAGCCACCATTCAAAGTGACAATAGTTGTATAGGTGGATAGTTTGTACAGAGGGGTATCCTATGAAGCAAGCCATATCTACTCAGGTTTTTCTAAAGTTAACCAGCTTCAGTTAGTTTCACATTCCAGCTCAGGCTTATCTGTACTACACCAGTGGATATTGCTTGTCCACCTGCCTCTAACTGAACTCTAGCAAGCTTGTAACTGGACATGCATGGGCGAGACAGTGCTACATTTTCATTTGTGCCAAAATGAAAGAAAAGTTATCTTACAAATTCAGCAAGCTATGGTGTGAAATAGGCTTTCAGAAGTGCCGTCTTTATTTAATTACTTATCGTTAATGCCGTCTTTGGTGTGCTTACCAATGCACAAGCACTTTTTTTCATACTCCTATCGAAGACTTCACACAATGTAACAATTCAAAGTGCATTCTGTCTTCACTAAATGCTGATAATGTGATATATTTTACCATCAAAATTGTACTAAAAAAAAACATTTGATTATTAAAATATTTAATCAGTCGTCGTCTTCAAATGAAGGGGATGTTGACAACCTTTGCAAAAGGGAGGGAATCTGATATCATTGGTCCTCAACTCGCAGCTTAATCATTTCATTCAGGGTAAGTGGAGTTAGCCGTGAGTTAGCCTGCCCCGGAGCAGGTTAATTCTGAAGGATTTGTTGCCATAGAAATTGACCTGCCTAAAATGTGAGCCACTTTCTTATTACCGGTTATCCTGAGTTAACTCTGAGTTGACCAGAGTTACCTCCTCAAACCTGCTTCATAGGATACCCCTCTGATCTTCAATAAGCTAACTACCACACATAAAATCATTTCAAGCTGAACCAATTTTCAATATAAGCGGAGATGCCAGGATCAGTTGTGGACACTCCAGTGGTGGCTCAGGGGGATTGTGATATGCACCGGTTTGGGTGGTTCTTGATACATTCTAGTGTAGTAGGTAGTAGGTGCCATTCTTGATACACACTGGAAACTGTTGAGTGTGAATAACCCAGCAGATTTGCAGTTCTTGACACACTCAAACCGGTGCACCTGGCACCTACTACCATACCCCATTCAAAGGCACTTAAATATTTTGTCTTGCCAATTCACCCTTTGAATGGCACACATACACAGTCCATATCTCAATTGTCTCAAAGCTTAAAAATCTTCATTTAACCTGACTCCTCCCCTTCATCTACACTGATTGAAGTGGATTTAACAGGTGACATCAATAAGGGATCCTAGCTTTCACCTGGATTTACCTGGTCAGTCTGTCATGGAAAGAGCAGGTGTTCCTAATGTGTTGTACATCAGTGTAGCGTGAAACAGGACAATATAAGCACCCTCTAATTGTTTTTTTATTTACTCTCAACAGTTTATAAGGTGTAGAAAGGCACAGTAGCAGGTAAGTCTGGCTGTATGATCCTGAGATGTGCTGTCTGTTGTGGATCATCATTCTCCCAAGTTGTCCTATAATAATGTGGCCACGTGTCCCCAGCAGGCCCAGTTATTCAGGAAAGCATGCTCTGCCTCCTCTCCGATCCGAGCGGCTATTCCTTGCGCACGCAGAACCTAACGCTTCAATATAGCCTAAATATTTGTCTTAACTTTTAAAATGTATAACTTTTTATGTGTGTCATAAACACAAACAGTGACAATTTAAAAAAATCTGATCAGGCTAATTCAAAAGGCTCTTGTACCTGAACACGTTCGTCCAAAATATAATTCCAGCATCCAAACTGTGCAGCGGCCATTTGATGAATGGAAAGAGACATCTGTTAGAAAACACCAAAAAGTGTAATGACATTCAGAGATTGCCAAGCCTTTGATACTGGGTAGGCCTGCAAGGTAGGTGAGGGATGTAGGCCTATTTTCTTTTTGTAGAGATTGACATAGTATTCTATTTGTTGCATATATTTTATATAATTATAGATATAGCATCAAAATGTTGCAAATCAGATTTCTACCTAGCTGATCATTGTCTGCAGCCGGCTCTGACTATAGTGTACTGAAAAAGGCAGGGAGAGTTAGCACGTCTGCGTTGGTCGGCACAACCTCAACCTTCTGGCCTGTAGCCCTGCGTGGCATCGACTGGGCCACGAAAACATGCTGAAGTTGCAAAGTAGATATCCACGTTCATAAACACGGGGTTTGTTATTTGTGGTCATGAACGTCATTTTGAGTTCATTCTATTTCAGATAGGAAACACCATGTATTTTTTTTAACCATTTATTAGAAAAAGATTATAACATGCAACACGTTAGTCTTGGCATTAGGCTCTACTCCTTCGGGATAGCTCACCACCAGAGTATTAATCATGTTAAGTTAATAATAATCACAGGCAGTGAGCAAGCTACGCTGTACCAATCTCCCTGCAGGTCGGAAACACAGAACCAAACAGGTGGAGGCTGTGGTGGTGGTGGGTGGGTGCAAGAAAATGCAACTGCATACTATCCATCAACAAACAGCAGTAGAGGTAGCAGAGAATGAGTGAGTAAAACTGATCAGCTAAATTGACCGCCATATGAAGGTAGGAAGTGTTTGCAGAATATGATTGGTGCAACGTCAGCTGATGCACTCGTTCCCTGTATGAACTAGCGCTGAGCTTAATGAGCATGAGGGGGGAGGGAGGGTGTGCAATTTATTTTACAGTACAATGGGAGGGTCACATGAGTATATATTTTTTTAATGACACTTTTTTTAATGACACTTCGAGTTGGACCAGCCTACCTATCCCCTCTCCCCTCCCAGTACATTTCTAACCATCCCCAAGTGGATGTTAGGATTTGCACCTTTAAGATACAGAAGACAGATCAACACTTAGTAGATGCCAGGGGGGAAATGGTGTCATACTGTATAATTAACTTGACGTTGCTTTAGGTAAAAGGGGTTGTTTTCTTTTATTCGAGACGGGTGTTCCCTCCAGCTCTCGAGCGCCCCACGCTGGCCATCATGGGTCTGTTCCAGACTAAAGGACCCATCTTTCCTGCTGTGGAGATGCAGGCCCGCTGGGTCACGAGGGTCATCGCAGGTACACACACACCTGGTCTGAACTAATCTTGGCAACCCAAACCCTATAATCTCACAAACTACAATACCAATTATTTTACATAGTCTGTCCACAAGAGATTAGGTTTAAACACACACACACACACACACATTGGAATGACACAAACCTGTCTCAAAATTAATTCCTGGCAAACACATACATACCTGGCAAACACAGCAAAGTTAGAATTCTTAATGATTGTTTGTTGAAGGGTTGACCCAGCTCCCACCACGGAAAACAATGCTTTCCAAAATCGAGACTGAGACGAAGAGGAACATGAAGAGGTAAACAACATGAAGAAGATCTGCCTCAATACCAGTGGCCATTTGCCTTGCTTTGTCATGAGTGATTACCTTGCCTGTGAACTGCAGACGGGTCAGTTCCCAAATCTAGGGCCTAGGCTGTTCAAAGTGAAATGAAGGCCTACAGGTCACAAACAGCTTCTCTCTCCTCCCAATTTCTCTCTCTCTCTTTCTCCCTCTCCTCCATTATCTCCCCTTCTCTCTCTCTCTCAGTTACCTGTGTCCCAGACAGGCAGCTCTCCATGTGGATTATATACCATACCTGGACTCCCTGGCTGAGCAGGTGGGGGTTCGTCCCAACATCCTAGGGCTGCTGCTGAGGGAGCCTAGTGTGGGGCTGCGTGTACTGCTGGGGCCCTGCACCCCTTACCAGTACCGCCTAAGAGGGCCGGGAAAGTGGGATGGGGCCCGACAGGCCATCCTCACTCAGTGGGAGCGCGTAGCCCAGCCCTTCAGAACCAGGTAGGTAGCCCAAAGGGTAGACGGGCAGATTCATTTCCCCTTGGGAATCAATATAATATCATCTCCTATTTTGTATGTATTCATTCTATTCCAGGCTGGAGCCAGAACCCCCCAGGCCCTTGGTCCTTCTGTCCCCCTTGCTGATCACGCTGTCCGTGGGAGCTGTGATGCTAGCTGTGGTCCTCTCCCAGTGTAAACTGACCTGTCTACAGGACCTACTACAGGACTCAACTCACCTGCTGGACTGGCTCTCAGCACTACTGTGAGGCTCGGAGTAGAAGCATCCTATATAGCAACAGATCTAGGATCTACATTAATATTCTATTGCCTTCACTATCGACCAGGCTCTTTGTTTGTTTTCTTCTCGTCAAGACCAGTATGCGGGGGATCTTTTTTCAAGCGTTTCTTTTACGCCTGCTACGTTAGGTTAGGCTGTATCTGACCTAACAGACTGCTTTTGTTGTCTTACAAAAACACTCATTAGGTGTGCTTGCTGAAAGGAAGTCCTCTCTAAAATTCTTACTCTTATTTGATTTCTTTGGTTAGCTCTAACACTTAAACCGCTTAAGCTATTAACATGAAACCAACTTTAAAATGTGCAGACGGCCCCGACTTAGCGTGCTTGAGAAATTATTTTTGATAAATAAATATGATAAATATCTGCTCTGAATTAAGATTCAAAGATGTTTGCAGAAGAAAATGGGGTGTCAGCTTTGACATGACACCTTGAGTTTCAAAAAAATATTTTGATAATTGAACTCCAGTAAGAAGTGGATTTACACCCGGTAACAGAATTACATTATGGGTCCCTGATCTGTACTACACAGACAACATGGATAATGATGTATCCTGAATAGGAACACAAAGGTAGAAATATGCAATATCATATGGGTATTATTCTACACACTGGCTATTATTCTAATGAGCTCCGCCCTTAACAAGACCATATTTGGTTGGTCTGGACCAGACCAAATCTGAACCAATTATAGACATCTATGTTTCACAAGTTTGGACATCTCAGTACAGCACAGCACATCACAGTAGAGTATTGTCAAGTATAGTTCAGTGGAGTATAGTACAATACATTATAGTGGACTCTAGGGTTCTCTACTGTACTATACTGAACTTTACTCGACTGTAGGCCTACTGTATGGAACTTTACTTGTCTTTGCTGTACTATACTCTACTGCAGGAGTTTTTTTGCTTTGTGACCCACCAATTGAGGTGTCTTTTGAGTAGCGACCCACCATAAGCGTTGAGTGGTGAAGAAATATACACAGACCAAAGAATAAGTCAACAATATCATCCTTGCAGCGGAGAGAAAATGTTGCAATTTCAAAACTAATCTTCTGCAATTCCACATATCCTGTAATGGAGCTGAAAGAACATTTAGCCGTCCTGCAATTCTATGCATTTTACCATGCTGAGTGAAAAAATTGCAGTCTTTAAGCTAATTTCCTACAGTTCTAAGTATTTTGACATGGCTAATGCTGTTTTCTTATGCTCAAATATTTTTTTTTTAAATCAACAAGGGCCTGATTGTCTAGCTTTTATCTTGTTGATTGTATATAGAGTACCAGTCAAGAGTTTGGACACACCTACTCATTCAAAGGTTTTTCTTTATTTTTATTATTTCTACATTGTAGAATAATAGTGAAGACATGAAAACTATGAAATAACACATGGAATCATGAAGAAACCAAAAAAGTGTTAAACAAATCCAAATATATTTTGTATTTGAGATTCTTCAAAGTAGGCACCCTTGGCCTTGATGACAGTTTTGCACACTCTTGGCATTCTCTCAACCAGCATCATGAGGTAGTCACCTGGAATGCATTTCAATTAACAGGTCACCGATCATGGATGTCTATGTTTGGGCCAAATTAAGGCCGGTATGGACCGGACCAAAAATCTACGTTTGTGGTAATTAAAATCCACGCGGTTCTGGACCAGCCCAAAAAACGACATCTGTGGACTGACCGATTTGGTAACAAACAGTAAAAACACTATTTACTAATTGGTAGGTCTACCTTTACTTGTTATTTCCGTGAACTCATGAGGGAGAGAAAATAAACAATCTTATAGATATGTAGGGCTTTGGTAATTGTTACGATAACTAGGAGTGGTGGGTGGAATCAGGCGCAGAGAGCAGGGTTCAGTCATTTGTCAAATTTATTCACCAGCGCAACAAAAACGATCACGCCAACACACAGGGCGTATACAAGTTACCAGTCCAAACAACAGGACAAAAATAGTCCGGAGAATAAAGACACGAACAAATGACACCATCCAACAGAGTAACAAGAAACAAGCCCGCACAAATACCCAGCGGGCCTAGTGCCCTTAAATAGCCTACAAACAAACCCTAACACAAAACAGGTGTACCCAAATTACCCAATAACCAAAAACAAACGGAAAGGGAATCGATGGCAGCTAATAGGCCGGCGACGACGACCGCCGAGCACCGCCCGAACAGGAAGAGGCACCATCTTCGGCGAGGTTCGTGACGGTAATGGAATTACAAGGCACAAAGCAATGTTTCTTAAACAATAGGCAAGTCATTTCTCAAACTAAATGTGTTGATATTAGTTGTCAGGGGTCTTTACTTCAACATTATTGTGTTTTGATGTATTTCTAATACCTTTTAAGACTTTTTTTCTGGTAGATATTTTCTAAGACCCCTTTTCCATCTTTTTGACCAGAAATAAAGGCCATTACTTATGCCTAATTTTTTAAATAGAAATGCCTTAATTTCCCAAAAATATAGACTCTTAGCTTTCATTTGACACCCAATTTGATATGCTCCTGTGAACTTCACATGTTGGTGCTCATGAGTCCTTTTACATGGAAATTACCATATATAATTTAACTACGTCAACATTTAAGATCAACCACAATGCATTTGAATGGCAATCAAGGGGCCATAGACTTTAATGTTAAAAATCATACAAATGGACACGCTACTATTCTTGAACCACCATCAACTCCAAACCAACATTGAAATGTGCAGACTGACCCAATTTAGATTGTTTACATACTACATTTTGTTACTGTATATACTTTTTGACCTATAATCATTTAAAATGTGCATAATATACATTACAGTCAGTGGTTTCTATGAGAGGTAGATATTCACAGTAACACTGCTTTCTAACCATTCAAGCAAGAAACACCAAAACCAATTTCAGGAGGATGGAAACACTTCACACATTCATAGATTATTTAATTCCTCCATCCTTTTAAGGGTACAATGATGCCTTTTTCTTTTTTTTATCTCAGTATCAAATTACTTCTGGGTAACAATTAAGTACCTTACTGTGATTGTTGTAAATGAAAATGGTCAAAAAGAAACAAAAATAGCTAGAATGTTGCTAGGACTGTCTGGGAGTGGTCTCAGTGGGGAGGGGAAAACTGAACTAGCTGTTATTGGCAGAGAGGTTTGTAACGCTCTTTCATATTGGTCTATTAACTCGTTTATTTTTCAATCAGCTCTTACACTAAAAGGGCATTATCATAATTTTCACAATTTCACAGTATTATTCCAAATTTAAGAACACAGTGGTAGACAATTGAAATGAAACTGCTCTTTAACCATTTCCGCTACAAACATGAACAAAACTTTAACATTTTCAAACTTTATAAATTATGACTTCTTAAAATCGGCCTAAAATCGCATAAATAACCAATAGTAATTCTTGGACCGTTCAAGCTTGAACATGTTCTGGCTATCCTATCCTTTTCAATCAATCAATACTTCAAGACAAGCTAGCAAGCACACACATTTTCTTCAGGAAATGTACTTTTCTAGTTATTATTATTCGCCTTCCACTGCCGATGTGTGTGTTTCTTGTGCTCCCTTGATTGTAATTATCTGTGTCTAACATTTTTGTGTAATTGCTGCTGATCTTGACATGCAGGGCTCCCTTGAGAAAGATACATTTGAGATGAATGGTACTCCCTGCTTAAATAAAAGTTTAATGAAAATAAATAACATTAAACCATCCTTCATAGTTGTTAGCCTTTACCCTCTAGTTTGTACTCTTGAAGCTATGTCCAGCCTCTGTCTGTACCTGTTCAACGTTCAACCAAAGCAACGTCCTACTGAAGGAGGCATTGTTGCAGTTTAGAAAGATATGTCTTTGGCATTTAAACAGCGACAAAGGAAATGTAAAACAGTGTGTGATGAGGTTCGGGGTTTGTCTCATCTCTTGACTTGATTCACTCTGTTGACTAATCAGTCTCACACCGTTGACCACACGGCTGGTGAAATGAACCATTCAGTGCTGGTTGGAGTGACAGAGCTGGAGGATTTGGGGGAGGGGTTGAGAGGCAAGAAGCTCCGGGGTTTGTATTTTGGCTCATTTCCGCCCTTTTGTTTACTGGAATAGAGAGGTAAGCACTACTTCTTAATCATCAATGTTTACTGTTTGACAAAGTTATTTCTGTTGTCCATTGTGTTTATTGCTCTTGAAGACTAATCAAACAAGAAGAGCATTGGGTGAGCAACTGTCCCTTTTAAATATTCTGGGAAAGCATGTTGTTTATTAGTAGATTCGACCTGGTTGCTAAGAGCTGTACTAGGGTGAGACAGGCTTCCTGTGTAGATTAAGACTGCGGAGACGGAGAGAGATATGGCTCTGAAAGCGTACCACAATCTAGGGATGAGAACTGCGTTGTACTCTAAATTGTCCTATTATACAAACTGTTACACCGAGAAGATTGAAAGACTGCTAACTGTAAGATATGGCGGTGGATCTTTGTTACGTTGTTATTTTGCTTCCACTGATCCTGGGGGTATTAAGGTCAACGGTGTCATGAACTTTAACAAGTACCAGGACATTTTAGAAATGGTTAATTGACCACAAAATCAACATTTTGCAATGGTGATCTCAGTCTCCTTACTTGAACCCCATTGAAAACCTGTGTTTTGACTTGAAGAGGGCAGTCCATAAGTGCTTAGGAAGGATATCAAGGATCTGGAAAGATTCTATATGGAGGAATGGTCTAATATACAAACTGTTACACCGAGAAGATTGAAAGACTGCTAGTTGAGTTGCCATATAAGATTTCCAGTGTTGTTTTGGCTCTGTGCCATGTTCTCTTCGGCTTACACTGACAGTCTCCAGTATCTCTGGTCTGTCTGCACAACAGCTTTTGTTTTCCGTTGGCCTTCTCTCTCCCTCTATCTCCCCCTTCTCTCTTGGCAGCATAATCCTATCCCACAGGGGGTTAGTGGCACCTTAATTAGGGAGGAAGGGCTAGTCCAATGGCTGGAGTGGAATAAGTGTAATGGAATCTAATACATCATTTGCTTCGTTCCAGACATTATTATCAGCCGTCCTCCCGTTAGCAACTTCCTGTGTCATATCCCTGTCTGTCTGTATGTAGGACAAGGGCACCTTTTGAATGTGTTTTCATTGTATTTTTTCACATTTTGTAAATAGTGACCGAGCATTAGGGATTAGTGTATCTCGGTGTTTAACTTCAACATCAGAGGTTGAAGTAATTTTATATGTTTTAAAAGATGTTTTAAACTGTACCTGCAGTCAGGTCCAAAATGATTGCCACCCTTGATAAAGATGAGTAAAAAAGACTACACAATAAATAATATAAATACTGAGGTATATTTTGTGCTCCATAAAATTGGGGAATATTTTTTTATATGAATCCAATTGCTCAGAGAAAGAGATTTTGTTTAATAAGTAATACAAATCTCAAAGACACAGGTGTAAAAATGATTGGCACCCCTGTTTTAAATACTGTAGTGATGAGATTGGAGAACACATTGGGAGGGATCATCTTACAGTGGCTCTGAGGTACTTTTCAGCTTATGCTTCAGTGTTTTGACACCAAACCTGCCACTGGTCTGAGGTACTTTTCAGCTTATGCTTCAGTGTTTTGACACCAAACCTGCCACTGGTCTGAGGTACTTTTCAGCATATGCTTCAGTGTTTTGACACCAAACCTGCCACTGGTCTGAGGTACTTTTCAGCATATGCTTCAGTGTTTTGACACCAAACCTGCCACTGGTCTGAGGTACTTTTCAGCTTATGCTTCAGTGTTTTGACACCAAACCTGCCACTGGTCTGAGGTACTTTTCAGCATATGCTTCAGTGTTTTGACACCAAACCTGCCACTGGTCTGAGGTACTTTTCAGCATATGCTTCAGTGTTTTGACACCAAACCTGCCACTGGTGTGAGGTACTTTTCAGCATATGCTTCAGTGTTTTGACACCAAACCTGCCACTGGTCTGAGGTACTTTTCGGCTTATGCTTCAGTGTTTTGACACCAAACCTGCCACTGGTCTGAGGTACTTTTCAGCATATGCTTCAGTGTTTTGACACCAAACCTGCCACTGGTGTGAAGTACTTTTCAGCATATGCTTCAGTGTTTTGACACCAAACCTGCCACTGGTGTGAGGTACTTTTCAGCATATGCTTCAGTGTTTTGACACCAAACCTGCCACTGGTGTGAGGTACTTTTCAGCATATGCTTCAGTGTTTTGACACCAAACCTGCCACTGGTGTGCGTGGCCAAAGGCAGTGCTAAGGTCAAATGCTCTTTGGTCGCTCACACTAGCAGTGAGTTTGACATCGGGAAAACTGAAGCTTTTTTGCTCATCTTTGCCAACTGACTGTAAAATGGGAATATTTGTACACAACAAATTGGCCAGTGTTACTTAGTGATGAATGTTCATTATAACATTTCTAGAGTTGATTCAGGAGTTAAATGAACTCTTAGTGGTGTATAAGAACCCATGTGTTGGTGTTAATAACCGTTATGATCTATTTCAGGTAGATCTTTTTGTTTGTTTCAATCTGTGCTTTACATCTACATTGATTTTATGCTACACAAAGATACAATAACATACAATGCGTCAATGTAAGTTACATAATATAAAAATCCCCATCAAAATCTGTCAAGTTTAAGCTAGAGATATCGGGGGTTTGCATTGTGCATCTCAATCAATTGTACAATTGTACGGAATCAATCGGTCTTCTCATGCAAATGTCTGTAGCGTCCAAACGGTTTGATCTACATTATTATGGAAATAGAGACTCGCGTACATGATGGTGTTCTGCTGTACGACCTCCACAAGTGTCAGGAGAGTCGTCTGAAGTCAGTACCGTGGATGTGCCAAGTTCTGTTTGGTAGCGTTCATACTGTTAGGGCTACTGAAAAGTACTGTGACAGCATTGTGGAAAGGGTAGATTCTCACGAACAAAATGTTGTTCTCCCTTTGTCTCTAGGACCCCCACGTGTCACAGGACTCCTCTGAAGGTAACCGGTACCGTTTAAAAACATAATAATACAACTATGAAGAAAGGGGTATGAAGGTGTAATATGTGTCAAAAATGTATATTTCCTGATTTAAAATAAAAAAATATCTCCTAGATTTAGGACAGACACTTCAAAACCTTGTTTCTTATGATACATTGTTTTGACTGTCCTTTTTCCATTTATAAATGTGTATTCAATGCATTTCAATGGGCTTTAGTAGTAAAAGCCTAAATCAATATTTTAACAAATACATTTTTTTAAATAACACATTTTATACCCAAAGGGGTCATAAAATTCCAAATCAAATAGCTAAAGGGTCCATGGTATGACTGTCTTAAAACAATAATGTCAGCTTAGGACTGCCTCCTCCCTCCCCCAACGTCTTATCTTTATAATTATTCCACAATACTGATGATGGATCAGCTCCTTTAAAGATATCATCACAGATATCATCACCTATGGCTGCAAATACTGAGGGAGGTTATTCTAATGCTTACCCTATAATGATGCACTGAATCAAGATTTGACACATAATTGCGTTGTTACACATCATGAAATATATGAGTCAAAATTAGCCTACAATTAGCTAAATAATAACTAAATGGAATGAACATGAAATTGATTTCAATATTATTGAATTGTACAGCGTAGGCTTATGTAGCCTATACTTGTTACGTACAGTACCAATCAAAAGTGTGGACACACCTACTCATTCCAGGGTTTTTCTTTATTCTTACTATTTTCTACATTGTAGAATAATACTGAAGACAAACTATGAAATAACACATATGGAATAATGTAGTAACCAAACAATTGTTAAACAAATCAAAATCTATTTTATATTTGAGATTCTTCAAAGTAGCCACCCTTTGCCTTGATGACAGCTTTGCACACTCTTGGCATTCTCTCAACCAGCAGTATGAGGTAGTCACCTGGAAGGCATTTCAATTAACAGGTGTCCCTTGTTAAAAGTTCATTTGTGGAATTAATTTCCTTCTTAATACATTTGAGCCAATCAGTTGTGTTGTGACAAGGTAGGGGTGGTATACAGAAGAAAGCTCTATCTGGTAAAAGACCACGTCCATATTAAGGCAAGAACAGCTCAAATAAGCAAAGAGAAATGACACTCCATCATTATTTTAGGACATGAAGGTCAGTCAATCCGGAAAATTTCAAGAACTTTGAACATTTCTTCAAGTGTAGTTGCAAAAACCATCAAGTGCTATCATGAAACTGGCTCTCATGTCGACCCCCACAGGAAAGGAAGACGCAGAGTTACCTCTGCTGCAGCGGATAAGTTCATTAGAGTTAACTGCACCTCAGATTGTAGCCCAAATAAATGCTTCGCAGAGTTCAAGTAACAGACATCTCAACATCAACTGTTCAGAGACAGCATGAATCAGGCCTTCATGGTAGAATTGCTGCAAAGAAACCACTACTAAAGGACACCAATAAGAAGAAGAGACTTGCTTGGGCCAAAAAACACGAGCAATGGACATTAGACTGGTGGAAATCTGTCCTTTGGTCTGAGGAGTTCAAATGTGAGATTTTTGGTTCCAACCGCCGTGTCTTTGTGAAACGCAGAGTAGGTGAACGGATGATCTATGCAGGTGTGGTTCCCACCATGAAGCATGGAAGTGGTGTGGGGGTGCTTTGCTGATGACACCGTCTGTGATTTATTTAGAATTCAAGGCACACTTAACCAGCATGGCTACCACAGCATTCTGCAGCGATACGCCATCCCATCTGGTTTGGGCTTAGCTGGACTATCATTTGTTTTTCAACAGGACAATGACCCAACACACCTCCAGTCTGTGTAAGGGCTATTTGACCAAGACTGAGAGTGATGGAGTGCTGCATCAGATGACCTGACCTCCACAATCACCCGATCTCAACCCAATTGAGACGGTTTGGGATGAATTGGACCGCAGAGTGAAGGAAAACATCCGGCGCCGACAGAGATGGCCGCCTCGCTTCGCGTTCCTAGGAAACTATGCAGTTTTTTTGTTTTTTTACGTGTTATTTCTTACATTAGTACCCCAGGTCATCTTAGGTTTCATTACATACAGTCGAGAAGAACTACTGAATATAAGATCAGCGTCAACTCACCATCAGTACGACCAAGAATATGTTTTTCGCGACGCGGATCCTGTGTTCTGCCTTACATACAGGACAACGGAATGGATCCCATGCAGCGACCCAAAAAAAACGAATCCGAAAAAGAGGGAAACGAGGCGGTCTTCTGGTCAGACTCCGGAGACGGGCACACCGTGCACCACTCCCTAGCATTCTTCTTGCCAATGTCCAGTCTCTTGACAACAAGGTTGATGAAATCCGAGCAAGGGTAGCATTCCAGAGGGACATCAGAGACTGTAACGTTCTTTGCTTCGCGGAAACATGGCTCACTGGAGAGACGCTATCCGAGGCGGTGCAGCCAACGGGTTTCTCCACGCATCGCGCCGACAGAAACAAACATCTTTCTGGTAAGAAGAGGGGCGGGGGCGTATGCCTTATGACTAACGAGACATGGTGTGATGAAAGAAACATACAGGAACTCAAATCCTTCTGTTCACCTGATTTAGAATTCCTCACAATCAAATGTAGACCGCATTATCTACCAAGAGAATTCTCTTCGATTATAATCACAGCCGTATATATCTCCCCCCAAGCAGACACATCGATGGCTCTGAACGAACTTTATTTAACTCTTTGCAAACTGGAAACCATTTATCCGGAGGCTGCATTCATTGTAGCTGGGGATTTTAACAAGGCTAATCTGAAAACAAGACTCCCTAAATTTTATCAGCATATCGATTGCGCAACCAGGGGTGGAAAAACCTTGGATCATTGCTTTTCGAACTTCCGCGACGCATATAAGGCCCTGCCCCGCCCCCCTTTCGGAAAAGCTGACCACGACTCCATTTTGTTGATCCCTGCCTACAGACAGAAACTAAAACTAGAGGCTCCCACACTGAGGTCTGTCCAACGCTGGTCCGACCAAGCTGACTCCACACTCCAAGACTGCTTCCATCACGTGGACTGGGATATGTTTCATGTTGCGTCAGATAACAATATTGACGAATACGCTGATTCGTGCGTTGAAGATGTCGTTCCCAAAGCAATGATTAAAACATTCCCTAACCAGAAACCGTGGATTGATGGCAGCATTCGCGTGAAACTGAAAGCGTGAACCACTGCTTTTAATCAGGCCAAGGTGTCTGGTAACATGACCGAATACAAACAGTGCAGCTATTCCCTCCGCAAGGCTATCAAACAAGCTAAGCGTCAGTACAGAGACAAAGTAGAATCTCAATTCAACGGCTCAGACACAAGAGGCATGTGGCAGGGTCTACAGTCAATCACGGACTACAGGAAGAAACCCAGCCCAGTCACGGACCAGGATGTCTTGCTCCCAGGCAGACTAAATAACTTTTTTGCCCGCTTTGAGGACAATACAGTGCCACTGACACGGCCTGCAACGAAAACATGCGGTCTCTCCTTCACTGCAGCCGAGGTGAGTAAGACATTTAAACGTGTTAATCCTCGCAAGGCTGCAGGCCCAGACGGCATCCCCAGCCGCGCCCTCAGAGCATGCGCAGACCAGCTGGCCGGTGTGTTTACGGACATATTCAATCAATCCCTATACCAGTCTGCTGTTCCCACATGCTTCAAGAGGGCCACCATTGTTCCTGTTCCCAAGAAAGCTAAGGTAACTGAGCTAAACGACTACCGCCCCGTAGCACTCACTTCCGTCATCATGAAGTGCTTTGAGAGACTAGTCAAGGACCATATCACCTCCACCGTACCTGACACCCTAGACCCACTCCAATTTGCTTACCGCCCAAATAGGTCCACAGACGATGCAATCTCAACCACACTGCACACTGCCCTAACCCATCTGGACAAGAGGAATACCTATGTGAGAATGCTGTTCATCGACTACAGCTCGGCATTCAACACCATAGTACCCTCCAAGCTCGAGACCCTGGGTCTCGACCCCGCCCTGTGCAACTGGGTACTGGACTTCCTGACGGGCCGCCCCCAGGTGGTGAGGGTAGGCAACAACATCTCCTCCCCGCTGATCCTCAACACTGGGGCCCCACAAGGGTGCGTTCTGAGCCCTCTCCTGTACTCCCTGTTCACCCACGACTGCGTGGCCACGCACGCCTCCAACTCAATCATCAAGTTTGCGGACGACACAACAGTGGTAGGCTTGATTACCAACAACGACGAGATGGCCTACAGGGAGGAGGTGAGGGCCCTCGGAGTGTGCTGTCAGGAAAGTAACCTCACACTCAACATCAACAAAACTAAGGAGATGATTGTGGACTTCAGAAACAGCAGAGGGAACACCCCCCTATCCACATTGATGGAACAGTAGTGGAGAGGGTAGCAAGTTTTAATTTCCTCGGCATACACATCACAGACAAACTGAATTGGTCCACTCACACAGACAGCATCGTGAAGAAGGCGCAGCAGCGCCTCTTCAACCTCAGGAGGCTGAAGAAATTCGGCTTGTCACCAAAAGCACTCACAAACTTCTACAGATGCACAATCGAGAGCATCCTGGCGGGCTGTATCACCGCCTGGTACGGCAACTGCTCCGCCCTCAACCGTAAGGCTCTCCAGAGGGTAGTGAGGTCTGCACAACGCATCACCGGGGGCAAACTACCTGCCCTCCAGGACACCTACACCACCCGATGTCACAGGAAGGCCATAAAGATCATCAAGGACAACAACCACCCGAGCCACTGCCTGTTCACCCCGCTATCATCCAGAAGGCGAGGTTAGTACAGGTGCATCAAAGCTGGGACCGAGAGACTGAAAAACAGCTTCTATCTCAAGGCCATCAGACTGTTAAACAGCCACTACTAACATTGAGTGGCTGCTGCCAACACACTGACACTGACTCAACTCCAGCCACTTTAATAATGGGAATTGATGGGAAATGATGTAAATATATCACTAGCCACTTTAAACAATGCTACCTTATATAATGTTACTTACCCTACATTATTCATCTCATATGCATACGTATATACTGTACTCTATATCATCGACTGCATCCTTATGTAATACATGTATCACTAGCCACTTTAACTATGCCACTTTGTTTACATACTCATCTCATATGTATATACTGTACTCGATACCATCTACTGTATCTTGCCTATGCTGCTCTGTACCATCACTCATTCATATATCCTTATGTACATATTCTTTATCCCCTTACATTGTGTATAAGACAGTAGTTTTGGAATTGTTAGTTAGATTACTTGTTGATTATTACTGCATTGTCGGAACTAGAAGGACAAGCATTTCGCTACACTCGCATTAACATCTGCTAACCATGTGTATGTGACAAATAAGATTTGATTTGATTTGATTTGAAAAGCAGCCAACAAGTGCTCAGCATATCCTTCAATACTTTTGGAAAAGCTTTTCAGGTGAAGCTGGTTGAGAGAATGCCAATAGTGCGCAAAGCTGACATCAAGGCAAAGGGTGGCTACTTAGAAGAACCTCAAAAATAAAATATATTTTGATATGATATAACAGTTTGTTGGTTACTACATGATCCATTATGTGTTATTTCATAGTTTTGATGTCTTCACTATTATTTTACAATGTAGAAAATACAAAAAAATTAAGTACTATTGAATGAGGAGTCGTGTCCAAACTTTTGACTGGTACTGTATATGCCAGGAGTCAGGAAGCAGGTGCAGAAGGTGAGTTTAATAATGACAAAAGCAGAGAAACAAAACATGAGAAGCGTACAGAGCGTGAATAAAAACAATATTAACTATTGACTGATGGCTACTGAGGGCTAAATAAAGGGAGATTAATCATGGAAATAATGATGTTCAGGTGTGCGTAATGATGGGGAGCAGGTGTGCTTAATGATGGTTGCCAGGGGCGGTGGTTAGTAGAGTGACGTCAAGCGCCGGAGCGGGAGTAGGCGTGACAATACTGTAGGGCTGGCTATTTATCTTTTAATGCAGTCATCTCGGTTTTCATAAAAAAAATTAACAATTGCAAAGACATTGACAACTTTCTATTTGTAGTGAGCTTCATTGTGAAGCTACCAGAAGTCACAGAGAGACAGATAAACATAAACAATTTTTTTTTTAACCTTTATTTTACTAGGCAAGTCAGTTAAGAACAAATTCTTATTGATTGATTCCTTGTTTAGCAGATATCTTCTGTGTATAAAGTGACTCGGTAGAGAACAAACGTATCTAATAACACACTAAGCTGTTCAAGTGGTCTGAGGCAGTTGGTAAATAACAAGCATTTTCAAGTGCAATGTTAGTAACAATGATTTGGGGAAACAGCTCCAAGATGTAATGATGCTCCTATGAAGGTTCTAAAGATGAACGTAGCCTTAAGATGCTTTTGGGAAACTGGGCCCAGTGTGCTAGAGTAAAACTAGACTGTCAACGTAAGACCGTAAGGTATTTGTTATGTCATAAAGAGTTTAATTTGAATTAAAACATATTCACGTAGGCCCTCACTTGGTGAAGGCCATTGAAAGTGATTGAATGCAACAACCATGTCTCTGTCACTAACAAACACAAGTCATGAATGGGGTCGTGCTCAGCCCTCTGTTTCCTGTAGTCCACGATCAGCTCCTTTGTCTTGCTGACATTGAGGGAGAGGTTGCTGTCCTGGCACCACACTGCCAGGCCTCATCGTCGTCGACAAACTTAATAATAGTGTTGGAGTCGTGTGTGAACAGAGTAAAGGAGGGGACCAAGCATGCACCCGTGAGGAGGCCCTGTGTTGAGGGTCAGCGTGACGGTTGTGTTGTTGCCTACTTCTCACCACTTACGGTTGGCCCGTCAGGCAGTCCAGGAACCAGTTGCAGAGGGAGGTGTTCAGTCCCAGGGTGCTTAGCTTAGTGATGAGCTTGGAGGGCACTATGATGTTGAAAGCTGAGCTGTTGTCAAACAATATTTTCACACAGGTGTTCCTCTTGTCCAGGTGGGAGAGGGCAGTGTGGAGTGCAATAGAGACTGCCCCTTAACCTTCCACTGCCTCATGCCCACAAGGAGTGGAGACCAGGACAGAAGCTATAAAAGAAAATAGCCCAAAGTTCACATTCACATAACTGCTGCTTCTCTCTGTAGATAAACTACATGTTAAGGTATACATTCTCTCAGATGAAGGTTAAAGGGGTGAGATGAATGTACAGTTATAGTACAGATTTACTCAAACCCACTTAAATAGCTGTAGGTCTCTAAGCCAATCATTTATTGATCGAAAATTGTGTATGGGTTGAAAAGCCAATCGGCGCCTTCAGAGAAAAGCAAATGACTGTTTCAAGTTTTTTTCCCTGTTTCTCTGTTTCACAGTTAAAATATAACAACATGGTTAAAATACAACTAATTAGAAAGCATTGACAATTCCACTTCCAGTGGTGCTGTGCTTCTCTCATCCCCACCTCACTCCAATGCCCTTCCCCCCACCATGGCCTATAGTCAAGGGGTCAAGACTTTTCCACCGAGCTGAACATTTTCATGACCATCCCCCTGAGACACTGCCACTCCCCAATAACCAATCAGACACTGATTTGGTCTGACCATGACCCTCCCCTGCCTGTACAGGCCAGGGTTCCTCAATCTCGTCACAAGTGGACATGTGTGATGGTGTGCGTGGACAGAAGTGAGAGTGATATTGTAACTTATGTATTCGTTATTGGTTGTAGTTATTCCAATGGCACTTTCATTGGTACTAACCATCTCTCTCTCTCTCTCTCTGTAGTTCCATCATGGTGTGTACAGTAGCAGTGATCGGGGCGGGTCCCTCAGGTCTGACCAGCATCAAGAGCTGTCTGGATGAGGGTCTGGAGCCCACCTGTTTCGAGGGCAGTGATGACATCGGGGGACTGTGGAGGTTCAAGGTGAGGGAGCTGGCTGAGGAACCTGGTGCCTGATTAACCAGTATAGTGGATTAGAGTGTTCGTCTCAGTAAGAAGATACAGGGAGAACATCTCAGTCACTGGGAGAGTGTGTGTCCGCTACTGCTGGAGATCCATATTTAAATGACACCGGCTCTCTTTCAATATCTAACGTTTATCCAGTATAAATTACCCTGGCTTTGTTCCAATATCTAATGTATTGGGCATATTAGTGCTTATCCTCAGTCTGTCCTTGTCCTTTAGGAGCATCCAGACCCAGGAAGGGCCAACATCTACCAGTCTGTCATCATCAACAGCTCCAAGGAGATGATGTCATACAGCGATTTCCCTCCTCCTGCTCACCTGCCCAACAACATGCACCACCCCCAGCTGCTGAGCTACCTACGACTTTACGCTCAGACCTTTGACCTCTTCAAGCACATCTACTTCCAGGTCAGAGGGCATGAAGGAAGGAAGTGGATGTTTATTCAGTCACATCTTATGTTAGGATCCCTTTTGACGGTAAATAGTGATTCATTTAATGTGTGTGTGCGTGCCTGCATGTGTCAGACCACTGTGGTGAGTGTGCGTCAGAGGCCAGACTTCCCAGTGTCAGGCCAGTGGGAGGTGGAGACAGAGAGGAGAGAAGGTCAGAGGGAGATTCAGGTCTTTGATGCTGTGATGGTCTGCACCGGTCACTTTACACAACCACACTTGCCTCTCAATGACTTCCCAGGTAACTTTAAATTCGCTATCCCTATCATAGTCCCCATTGTCATTGTGATTATTTCCCATTTATATGCTACTATCACTGGAGATATATAGACTCAGATCCTATTCTCATCATGCATACATACATCATGTGCACAGTGCCTTCAGAAAGTATTCATACTCATTGACTTATTCCACATTTTGTTCTGTTACAGGCTCAAATCAAAATGGATTAAATAGATTTTTTTCTCAGCGATCTACACACAATAGCCCATAATTTATAAGTGAAAACATATTTTTAGAAATGCAAATTTATTGAAAATTAAATACAGAAATATCTATATCTCAGAAATAAGTGTTCACACTCCCGTCAACTTGGTTGTTGATCATTGCTAGACAGCCATTTTCAAGTCTTGCCATAGATTTTCAAGCCAATTTAAGTAAAAACTGTAACTAGGTCACTCACAAACTTTCAATGTCATCTTGGTAAGTTAAGTGCAGTGTATATTTGGCCTTGTTGTCCTGCTGAAAGGTGAATTTGTCCCCCAGTGTCTATTGGGAAGAAGATTGAACCAGGTGTTCCTCTGATTTTGCCTGAGCTCAGCTCTATTCTGTTTCTTTTTATCCTAAAACACTGCCTGGTCCTTGTTGATGACAAGCATACCCATAACATGATATGCCTGTATCTTGCAGTGACTCATTTAATTTATTTAGCCAGGATACTTCACTCAGTAACAACTGCCACTATTTTCCAGGGAGTCATGGGTAAATAGGATGTATTGATACACCACCCAAAGAGTAATTAATAACTTCACCATGCTCTAAGGGATATTCTATGCTCTTTTTTAAAAATCTACCACTAGGTGCCCTTCTTTACGAAGCATTGGAAAACCTCCTTGATCTTTGTGGTTGTACCTGTGTTAATTGTATGTACAGAGATGAGGTAGTCAACACAGAAATTTCAGATTTTCATTTTTTATTCATTTGTAAAAAATTCTAAAAATATAATTCCACTTTGACATTGTGGAGGTGAGGTGAGTGACACAACATATTACTTTAATGCATTTCAAATTCAGGCTGTAACATAACAAAATGTGGAAAAAGTCAAAGGGTATGAATACGTTTTGAAGGCACTGTATATCCCATTCATAGCTCTCACAAGTATAATTTGAATATCATGCTCAATCATCATCATCAATCAATTACCACAAGTATCATTATTTATAATTTGATTATCTGATCCTCCCAGGTATAGAAGAGTTTGAGGGCAGGTACTTTCACAGCTGGGAATACCTCAGTGCTGAGGGGCTGCAGGGGAAGAGGGTGGTGGTGGTTGGGATTGGGAATTCTGGAGGTGACATCGCTGTGGATGCCAGCAGAGTAGCGGAGCAGGTGAGTGGGAAATCCTCTGATTCTTCTGGAAGGGATTCTTTCAGATATTATGCAGCGCAGGGTTTCTTGAAAATTGGGACAATCCATGTCCGGCAGAGAAACTTCATTTTAATAGTAAAAATATCTGTATTTTTTTGCTTTTTATTTGAGCTTAAACATTCAATTTAGTATAATTGTATAAGGGAAAGTAATTGTTTTGGGAATTTAAATATTTTCAATATTATTAATTTTCATGTCATCCCAATTTCAAACTCTAAAAAAAAAGTGTTTAAAAAAATTATGCCAATAATATTAACTGAAAATGGGATATTGTGTAGTTTCTTGAAATAGCCCTCTGTGGCTTAAAATACTATTGAATCCTAAAAAATGTGTCCAAAGAGTTGGTCAACTCCATCAGATTTGTCTAAAATGAATCAGGAATGAGCAGGGTCAGCTATACCATTAGGACCCCTTCTCTATAGCTGTGTTCGAATACTCACACTTAACCATACTATTTATGATGTGAATTGAGTATATAGTATGCTTATTTGTAGTAGCAGTATCAGTAGGTTTATAATTGAACACATGTATGAAGATTTTACACTATTGTGGAGAGATGTACTGTTTGGATTCTTTACATACAATAGAAATAAGCTGAAACATTTTTATGCAATTGATTTCATTATTCTTTTGGCCAAATTTCATATACACAAATGTACATTTTTCGTACCCTACAAAAAGAAATTGAACTGTATTTTAAGACGGTTAAATGCTCTACTAACAAAAAAGCTGTTAGAATTGTAAGTATATGCAGGTCCCTTAAGGTCCTTGTGTAATTGTAATGTGATATTGTACCCCCTAGCCCCGCCCCTAGCCCCGCCCCTAGCTCGATTGTCCATTGTTTGTAATCTATGTATGCTTGTGTTCCCTCATGTGCTTTATGTATTGATTTGTTGTTAATAAAACTTTTTTTTGTTTGTTTTTAGTTGTCGTGCCAAAAGTTCCCGGATGTTGTACTAAATTTGGCAAAATACGAAGTATACATGCAGTGGACACTGTTGTGCTTTTAGGGCCCATAATCCAATTCTTCTGAAAAGGGGTGTGGCTTCATAACTTTCCAGATTGGAAGAAAATTGCGGAAGTCCGACGAGAGCAAATACAAATTCAATGCTTTAACTAAATTGTGACAAATGTTAGGAAAATATTGAGCAATGTAATAAAGTAATGACTTCAAATAAGTTACGTACCGCATAGCATTACAGCAGTATGTACTGGTATGTTAGCGAGTTACCTAATGTTTGTTGGCTACTATTACATTGAACTTGCCAGGCAGTATATTAACTATTTGCTATCTAACTAACTACCCAACGTGTATTGACTTGATTATTCACATCATTCTTAGCTAAGTGGTATAGTCGTGCTATTCAATGGACATAGTTAATTCTGCATATCTACTCCGATTTCAGAGCACTCTCGCACAAAATAACTGATGAATTTACGAATGCTCAACACACGTTGAACATGACCGGTGTCAGTAAACGTCGGCAAAACAAAAAGTTCTTAAATTGTCACCAGCAGCACAGTTAGTCACCAACGCCCTGGATAATATGAAAACAGCCTAACCAGCTCTGCTACAACAAATATATAATTACTGATGCTAGCATTGGATGTGCTCGTGGAAGCAGAACAACTTGTGTCGTCGACAGGTGCAGGTGTAGTACTGCAGGTAGTAGCAGTACTACCAGTAGAGCTGGTATGTGTCTCTATGGACGCGGGCCTTACTTTTTATCCATTACGGACCGTTAGTGGAATTCCCGTGAGAGAGTAACGGTTAATGTGATTGGATGTTAATTATTTGACTAGGCTACCTGTATTTGACAATGTGTTGTTATTTCGCTGAACACTAAATTTGAATCACATTTTTATTTGGCGTACCCCGGACTGCATTGCGCGTACCCCTGGGGGTACCCCAGTTTGGGAATACCTGAGCTACACTATAGTGACTTGTTTTGTCACAAAGATAAATTAGGCAAACTATTAGAATTTTAGCAACCAGGAAATGGCGTAGCCAAGTCGAAATTGTCCCGTCTTTGAAGAAACCCTGACGGAAGTATGAAAAACTACTAGCTAGCATGAACAGGAATAGAGTTGGCCATCTCTGCCAAAGATCATTAACCCTTTCTCTCCTGGTCTACAGGTGTACCTCAGCACACGGAAAGGGGCATGGGTGGTCAGCAGGGTGGGGGCGGGGGGACTGCCAGGTGACCTGGTGGGCACTTCAAGATTGGACAGGCTAGTGCAGAAGCTCTTCCCCTCCTGGATTACCATGATGATGGAGAAGAAACTGAACAGAAACTTCGACCACAGACTGTACGGCCTACAACCAAAACACAGGTAAAATCTCTACATATCTGACTGACTTACTGACCGATTGATTGATCCATCCATTGATCCATCCTTCTATTTCAGGTTCTTTGCCCAGATCCCAGTGGTGAATGATGATCTACCTGGTCGAATCATCTCTGGTCGTGTTCTGGTCAAACCTAACATCAGGGAGATCAAAGGCTCCAGTGTGGTGTTTGAGGATGGGAGCGTCGTGGAAAAGGTGAAGACACACACACACACACTCTCTCTTCCCTTATCCCCTCTACCCTACCTTCCCTCTCTTCCCTTATCCCCTCTACCCTACCTTCCCTCTCTTCCCTAGGTGGATGTTGTGGTGTTTGCCACTGGCTACAACTATGACTTTCCTTTCCTGCCTTCGGGTCTGCTGACTAATGGTGGTCACCGCCTGTGTCTGTACCGTCATGTGTTCCCCCCGGGGCTGGCTCTGCCCAGTCTGGCTGTAGTGGGCTTCATCTGTAACCTGGGAGCCATCAACCCTCTGGCTGAGATGCAGGCCCGCTGGGCCACCCAGGTCTTTAAAGGTAACAACTAACTGCGACCTGTATGCTTTCGTTGGCTGGCCCTCGCTTCATATTCGTGGCCAAACCCACTGGCTCCAGGTCATCTATAAGTTCTTGCTAGGTAAAGCCCCGCCTTATCTCAGCTCACTCATTACCATAGCAGCCCCCACCTGTAGCGTGCGCTCCAGCAGGTATATTTCACTGGTCACCCCCAAAGCCAATTCCTCCTTTGGTCTTCTTTCCTTCCATTTCTCTGCTGCCAATGACTGGAAAGAATTGCAAAAATCACTGAAGCTGGAGACTCATATCTCCCTCACTAACTTTAAACATCAGCTATCAGAACAGCTTACAGATCATTGCACCAGTACATAGCCCATCCAACTACCTCATCCCCATATTATTTTGTATATTTATATTTGTTTTTTTCTCCTTTGCACCCCAGTATCTCTACTTGCACATTCATCTTCTGCAAATCTATCAACACAGTGTTTTTGTGAAATTGTCATTATTTCGCCACTACGGCCTATTTATTGCCTCCCTAATCTTTCTTTATTTGCACACACTGTATATAGACTTTTCTTTTGTGTTATTGACAGTATGTTTGTTTATTCCATGTGTAACTGTGTTGTTTGTGTCACACTGCTTTGCTTTATCTTGGCCAAGTTGCAGTTGTAAATGAGAACTTGTTCTCCACTGGCTTACCTGATTAAATAAAGGTGAAATAAAAATAAATAAGTAACAACTCCCTCACTAACTCCCCTTTTCCTGATTCATCCCAGAGCTCTGTGTCTGAAGTTGGGTAGCCAAGTGTATTTGAATGCGAGCGATGGAAGATTTGAGGTTTGTGTCAATAGTAATGTGTGGAATAAATTATTTCTTGCTCCAGGGTTACTAACACTGCCCTCACAAGAAGCCATGCTGCAGGACGTAAAGAGAGATACCAGCACGTTGCAAAACAGGTGGGACAACATCCATGTGTTATTACACTCACATACTGTAATTCGTTTGCCAATAGGTAAACTATTTTTTTAAATGAGGGATAAGCACTTTCAAAACACCTGCGTGTGTATACCCTCCTTCTCCCTCCAGGTTTGCCTGTTTGGAGCGTCACCCTCTCCAGGTGGACCATATCCCCTACATGGACTCCATGGCAGAGGAGTTGGGGGTTCGTCCTAATCTCCTAGGGCTCCTGTTGAGGGAGCCTGGTGTGGGGCTGCGTGTGCTACTGGGGCCCTGCACCCCGTACCAGTACCGTCTGAGAGGGCCAGGACAGTGGGACGGAGCCCGACAGGCCATCCTCACCCAGTGGGAGCGTGTAGCCCAGCCCTTCAGGACCAGGATGCCGCCACAACCAGAGAGCAGAACCAGAGCCTCCTCTAGTCTGATACTGACTCTGTCTGGCACTGTTCTCCTACTAACAACCTTCTATACCAGACACAGTCTCTCATCACTCTCCACAGGCCTCCTCTATAAGATATACAGTCTACCTGAGATCATATGGGGGTGGAAATGAACACTATGGGCCTATTGCATCCACTGTTGGCCACTATTTTATCTCTCATTAAACTATCAATACACACTAAGATCACCCACACAGCTGATCTTAATTGCTTCCAAAATGTACTGTTCTCTAAAAGCCGAGCTACATGTGACGTCAGTGTTAACTTAGCCTCGCTTTATTCAAACATTTTCCAAGACAGGCTATTTATTATCTTCGGTAGAAATAAAACCTGGAAACCGAGCAGACTAAGGGGTGATTGAACTATTTCACAATCATTCAGTGCAACTAAAATAAAGCATTTTCTTGTTTAGAAATTATACTGTGGCAATACATCGTACAGGTTATATCAGGGTTTTTCAAACGCGGTCCTAGGGTCCTAGGTGCATGTTTTAATTTTTGCCCTAGCACTACACAGCTGATTCAAATAATCAAAGCTTGATGATGAGTTGGTTATTTGAATCAGCTGTGTAGCGCTTGGGAAAAACCTAAATGTGCACCCAGGGGGGCCCCAGGACCAAGTTTGGGAAACTCTGGCTAATATGAATGAAAAATGCTGGTGTACTCATTATTTTTAATTTCCAAATTATATCGTCCATTAATTACAACTTGTCTTATTAACTATGGTTATTTCTGAAGCCAATCATGACTGATTTCATGTCATCTTTGTTTTTGTCAAATTCAAGGTATACAGTGCCTTCGAAAAGTTTAGAATCCTTGACTTTCTCCACGGTTTGTTACATTTACAGCCTTATTCTAAAATGGATGAAGACAAAGCAAAAAAAGTTATTTATTAAAAATTTTCGCAAATGTATAAAGAACTAAAAACAGAAATACCTTATTTACATAAGTATTCAGACCCTTTGCTATGAGAGCTCAGGTGCATCTTGTTTCTATTGAGATGTTTCTACAACTTCATTGGAGTCCACTTGTGGTAAATTCAATTGATTGGGCATGATTTGTCCAACTCCTGTACTTGGGGAGTTTCTCTGGGCCACTCAAGGGCATTCAGAGACTTGAACAGAAGCCATTCCTGTGTTGTCTTGGCTGTGTGCTTAGGGTCGTTGTCCTGTTGGAAGGTGAACCTTCGCCCCCAGTCTGTGGTCCTGAGTTCTCTGGAGCAGGTTTTCATCAAGGATCTCTGTACTTTGTTCCGTTCATCTTTGCCTCGATCCTGACTAGTCTACCAGTCCCTGCCACTGTAAAACATCCCCACAGCATGATGCTGCCACCACCACGCTTCACCGTAGGGATGGTGCCAGGTTTCCTTTGGACATGACCAATCTTGGTTTCATCAGACCAGAGAATCTTGTTTCTCATGGTCTTAGTCTTTGAGTGACTTTTGGCAAGCGGGCTGTCATGTGCCTTTTACTAAGGAGTGGCTTCTGTCTGGCCACTCTACCATTAAGGCCTGATTGGTGGAGTGCTGCAGAGATGGTTATCATAATGGAAATTTCTCCCATCTACATAGAGGAACTCTAGAGCTCTGTCAACGTGAGCGTCAGGTTCATGATCACCTCCCTGACCAAGGCCCTTCTCCACCGATTGCTCAGTTTGGCCGAGCGGCCAGCTCTAGGAAGAGTCTTGGTGGTTCCAAACTTCTTCCATTTAAGAATGATAGAGGCCGCTGTGTTCTTGGGGACCTTCAATGCTGCAGCCCGCCCTTTTTGAATCCAGGTTTGCTGTTTATTTGATCTACAAGGCGGCAGACACTTTTTTGTCACCCTTCCCCAAGTCTGTGCCTCGACACAATCCGGTCTCGGAGCTCTATGGACAATTTCTTCGAACTCATGGATTGGTTTTTGTTCTGACATGCACTGTCATCTGTGGGACCTTCTATAGACAGGTGTGTGCCTTTCCAAATCATGTCCAATCAATTTACCACAGGAGGACTCCAATGAAGTTGTAGAAACATCTCAAGGATGATCAATGGAAACAGGATACCCCTGACCTCAATTTCGAGTCTCATAGCAAAAGGTCTGAATACTTATGTAATTGTTCAATACATTTTCTAAAAACCTGTTTTTGCTTTGTCATTATAGGGTATTGTGTGTAGATTGATGAGGAACCAAATGTATTTAATACATGTTATAATAAGGCTATAATGTAACAAAATGTGGAAAAAGTCAAGTGGTCTGAAAACTTTCCGAATGCACTATAGGTGTGTGAAAGACAACTGGACTAATACTAATAGTACAAGAGCATGGATTAAAGCAGGGTTCTCCAACCCTTTTCCTGAAGTGCTTCCCTCCTGTATGTTTTCGCTCTAACCCCAGTTGTTACTAACCTCATCCTGTGTTCATAACCAAGTAGGAATGTGGTATTATGTGGTACAGATTTTATTAACCGCTAGACTACCTGCCGCCCTTTAACCAAAGCACGGATTGCTGTTGTAGATGAATGAATACGATGTTTAATAATAATAAACATTCAGCATTCTGAATCCATTATTATGTGAATAAATGCAACTGGCCCTGTGTGTCTCTGGAGCATCTAGTCAAGGTAGTGACACTCAGTATGAATATAATGAACATGTCTCTCTTGCACCGTTATGCAATTATTAAGAGGCTAGTTACAAATAGCTAACCCTGGCGACCGATGTTCTAGCATTAATTTATTGAGTCAAGTAGATCAGGGACATCAAGGTGGAACCCAAGCATATGTGGGGCGGCAGTGTAGCCTAGTGGTTCAAATCGCCTAGAGCGTTGGACTAGTAACCGAAAGGTTGCACGTTCAAATCCCCGAGCTGACAAGGTACAATTCTGCCGTTCTGCCCTTGAACCCACTGTTCCTAGGCCATCATTGAAAATAAGAATTTGTTCTTAACTGACTTGCCTAGTTAAATAAAAGTGTATAGTGTAAATAATATTTAACAATAGACCTACTAAATGAAAGAATCAAAGATTTACTCAGTAAAACAAGGAATGCATTTACTCAGTTCAACTAATAGTCTTGAAATAATTAATAATCAAACAATTATTGTACATGAAATACATGACACCTTAAAGAATACACAGAGTAAATGACTATCAACTAAATAAGACTTAATGTGTCTTCAGTTCAGAATAACCTCGAAGAGAAAATACACACAGGAGCTTGGAAGCAAGTTCTCGAAGCTATATGGAATTGTTTTTAAAAGGTTTGATTTGGAATTTTCAGACCCCTTGAAGTATCAGAAATGTATATTTTTGGGCCTTATTAGCCCACACATTGAATAACAGTCAAAAATAAATCATCTAAAGTACGTTTGTTCTGAAGTGTCCGTCCTATATTTGAGGAAGATCAGGAAACTTTTTTTTTTTTTTTTTTTTTTACATGTATTTAAAACCCCTTATTTTTTTACACTAAACAGTCTCCATATATAAAGTACTTCCATTCATTTTCTCAACTGGTACCGGGGGACCTTCAGACAAGTCCTGTGGGCATCCTAGATGAAGCCCAAACTGTTCGGACACTACACACAGAAGTTGGCAGATCGGCAGTACTGAGACGCTTGTCAGATTGTAAAGCAAAACGGAGAACACCGTCGTGTTTGTGAGAGTCTCATCTTTCCATAGAGGGGTCATAATAGTTTGTAGTTTGCCAAACCATTCGGACACTACAGACAATTTTGCGAGAAGACAGATTTTTGGGATGTGTCATGGTCTGACAAACTCAGTTCTAGCTCTGTCACCTTTCATCGCAGATGCATAGATATGCATCTCAATCCACCACCAGTCTAACTTAAACTGACAGATTTCTGGGGATTTTTTTATTATGCTAATTTGATTTTCCACGGGGGCGTGCACATCGACCTTAGGGGGTTTTAAACCAATTCAAGTAGGTACGCCCCTCCTCCCATCTTGAATGAACATTTCTTTGCACTTTGCTAGTTAACACAAAAGGCAGGAAGAAAACACTCAGATTCTAATCTAATAGTTGTGCATGGGTAAAATCACTGGGGAAGCCAAGCTTGAAAAAAAGCCATATTACAATCTATATGTTGTGATAATTGTGTTGTTTGCTCTATAACCTTCATTCCAAAGGTGTTCGATTGCGTTGAGGTCAGGGCTCTGTGCAGGCCAGTGAAGTTCTTCTACACTGATCTCAACAAACTATTTCTGTATGGACCGCACTTTGTGCACAGGGGCATTGTCATGCTGAAACAGGAAAGGGCCTTCCCCTAACTTCTGCCACAAAGTTGGAAGCACAGAATCATCTACAATTTCATTGTATGCTGTAGCGTTAAGATTTCCCTTCACTGGAACTAAGGGGCCTAGCCCAAACCATGAAAAACAGCCCCAGACCATTGTTCCTCCACCAACCTTTACAGTTGGCACTATGCATTAGGGCAGGTTGCCTTCTCCTGGCATCCGCCAAACCCAGATTTGTCTGTCGGACTGCCAGATGGTGAAGCGTGATTCATCACTCCAGAGAACGCATTTCCACTGCTCCAGAGTCCGAGCTTTACACCACTCCAGCCGATGCTTGGCAATGCGCATGGTGATCTTAGGCTTGTGTGCGGCTGCTCAGCCATGGAAACTGATTTCATGAAGCTCCCGACGAACCGTTCTTGTGCTGTGAATCTCTGTAATCTTTTTTACTCAAATTTTGACTATAGAATCCACACATCATAAAATGTTAACTTGTTGCAAGTAACAGGCTGTGCCTAGTTACAAATAACAAACACACTTCAAATGTCAAAACTGCAATTGTATTGAGCAATAACAATAATTATTGGTTAACCCACCGTTCCTAGGCCGTAATTGAAAATACAAATGTGTTCTTAACTGACTTGCCTAGTTAAATAAAGGTATAAAAGAAAATTACAACAACAACAAAAAAAAAAATCGGCAAATCGGCGCCCAAAAATACCAATCTCCGATTGTTATGAAAACTTGAAATCGGCCCTAATTAATCTGCCATTCCGATTAATCAGTCGACCTCTAGTTGAGTCAAATGCTTCTTGAGTGCTATTTCTGTTTTAAAGGTGCAGGGACAGTCTTGGTGGATCCATGGTAATTGACAGGTTCTTGCATAATGTCCACACTTCAATTTGTAATGTCTAATAAGGATGTGTTGATTTGATGTGTCAAATCTGCAGTACTTACAGTTTCACTTCATCCATTGAAGGAATAATGCTTTTGGATTTCCAAGAATCTAAAAAATAATCTTTACATAAAAAGTGCTGTCTAGGTAAACCTGTTTACTAACTGCAAAATGAATTTTTATAACATGGTTTGTTTAACATAACACCCAAACTAACAATTGTAAAATAAAATATATTCTAACATTACTACTTTCAAGATTAGGCTAATTAATCATTAGAATATTCTTAGGTTTTTAAATAATATATTTTGATAAGAAGAAGGGTTTAAAACCCAATACCAATTTGAAGCATGGCTAGCAAACATCTTTCCTTTTTACTATTATGCAGGTTATCGAACTATTTCCGTGCAATTCTGACCACGTGCTATCTAGCGCCAAGCTAACTAAACGCACTTTAACCAATCAGCACAGCGCAAATTCGGCCACTTGTCCAAACGGTCCTAACTAACGGTCCTAACTAGATAGTGCGATTCTAGCTAAATGGCACAACATATCCTGGAGAATTGACTTAGCTACACATACCTATATCTGATATTTGGCTAGCAAGTCACTGAATACAACCACAATAGTAAAATAAACTGATAACAGCTCATTACCACCCAATCTAATAGTAATTATAACTACAAGCATAGCTACAGTAGCAACAGATGGCTTTTGTAGCTAGAAACTGTTATACAGGTTATCAAACAAATAACAAGTTAGTTAGTCAGCATGTCTGCAAGTTGGCGCCATGTGTGCTGCTGGCGAAAGCGGTAACGTTACTATTTATACAGTACACGTAGTAGAATTGCACAAGTAATCTGATTTAAACTGATATAGTAAAATGCTATTTGCCAAACGTAGCCAAATATCTGATTTTCTTTCTTAATTTAACAAAATTATCACATTAACATGGTGTGTGCGGTGCTAACCAGCTAACTAGCATGTAACATAGTGGCTAATGCCCTTGCTATTATTGTGCTGAAAAGTTATCATTATTTTTTTAATAAAGGGCACTTGTTAACTTACCCAATAAATATAAATATGTATACCGTGTAGGTTACCAAGTAGGTAAATAACATGCTAGTGGTTGTATTGCTTTAAAGGAGATACTCAGCTTTTGCCAAGCTACTCACTCCCGCTTGGAAAGCTGTTAAATGCAGTAGAGTTGCTGAAGCACGGTCTTGATCAAGCCACTTCCTGAAATGCACCCCCGCCAAAAATTACCACTGAGTTCTAAAATAAATTGTGCTAGTATGACAAGGCTTAAGTAAATAAAAAATATGTTTGATTCTAAACATTATACACTTCTGTTTGAGAATGAATTGATTACTAGAATTACAAGGAGCAAGTGCTAAACAAAATTAAGTTTGATCTGTGTCCCCTATCAATGCGCAAACAAGGAGCAAACTACACAAACATCACACAATGGGATCGGTCATCTGATGCATTCCAAGTGTTTTTTGTTGTTGTAGTTAATTTATTTTATAACCAATTGTATATTTCACTACTTTCACTACATTGGCATTCACCAAACACGAATTGTTAGATGGCTAACCATGAAAGCTTAGGCCCAGTAGATGTGCATGCACAGATAAATAGTAAATGTAAATCATTCTCCTACAATTTATTCAGAGAGCAGACACTCTTATCCAGAGTGACTTACAATTAGTCTTACAGGAATAAGCAATAGGACTACTTGCTAATCAAGCAGCTTGGCCTTAGATACACATGTGTAGACCTTCATGCAGTAAAAACCTGTAACCCTCAGCTAACACAATATGAACCCATGGCCCATACAATTGGCACAGTTCATGCTGTACGGCTCCATATTCATCAACATTTGCTGCAGTGGTGACAGAAATGAGAAAGAGATATTGCATGTGACTTTTGCCCTCAGAGACAAAAAATATATTTATTGGCTGCAAGGAATATGGGGGAAATCACTCCAGTAAAGTTGCCCCCATCAAATTCCATTTAAAACAAACTGATCCACAAAATGACAATTGTGACAATTGTTGGCACCCCATAGGGATTCTTACTTATGAAAAAATGAACTTCCATGGCTCCCTTTAACTGGGTTATAAAAATAAAGAATTTTTCACCAATCACAATGTGGAAAGGCAAAAACACTCACAAATTCAAAATAAAAAAAATGGTTTCCACTTTTAAACAATAGGTACACTATTAGGTCAACAATTAAGAAGTTCAAACCCAGACTCAAACCCACACAACAGTGCATGTGCACCGGAGGCAGTTGCACAGACCACTGATTGGACTTCTTGGTTTTGACTTAAAAGTTAAAGAAAGACATAGGTCTTAGCCGATTTAACTTAATTTTGTAAGTTAAGTCAATGTACAGATTTGTAGTTATCCTGACTTGACATTTAAAGTCAAGACAACTGTTGTCTTCATTTACTTCATTTGACTTATTGGATCTAATTTCAAAGTTGAGGAACAGAATATGTAAAATGTCTATATTTACAGTAGCATGTCTGAACATTCTTACATTTATCATTTAAACAATGATGATGCAAGTTATATAAAATAATACACAACATAGAGTTCCATCTCCAAGTGTTAATGTGGAAAGATAGCAATACACTGAACAAAAATATCAACACAACATGTAAAATGTTGGTCTCATGTTTCATGAGATGAAATAAAATATCCCAGACATATTCTAAATGCACAAAAAGCTATTTCTCTCAAATTTTGTGGACAAATTTGTTTACATCCCTGTTAGTGATTATTTATCCTTAACCAATAGATAATCCATCCACCTGACAGGTGTGGCATGTCAAGAAGCTGATTAAACAGCATGATCAGGTGCACCTTGTGCTGGGGACAATATTAGGCCACTCTAAAATATGCCACAGATGCCTTATGTTTTGAGGGAGCGTGCAATTGGCATGCTGACTGCAGGAATGTCCACCAGAGATGTTGCCAAAGAATTTAATGTTCATATCTCTACCATAAGCTGCCTCCAACATCGCTTTAGAGAATTTGGCAGTGTGTACAACCGGCCTCACAACCGCAGACCACGTGTATGGCGTCATGTGGGTGAGCTGTTTGCTGATGTCAACGTTGTGATCAGAGTGCCCCATGGAGATGGTGGTGTTATGGTATGGGCTGGCACATAAGCTACGGACAACAAAGACAATTGCATTTTATCGATGGCAATTTGAATGCACAGAGATACCGTGGCGATATCCTGAGGCCCATTTTCGTGCCATTCATCCACCGCCATCACCTCGTGTTTCAGTATGATAATGCACGGCCCCATGTCTCAAAGATCTGTACACAATTCTTGGAAGCTGAAAATGTCCCAGTTCTTTCATGGCCTGCATACTCTTCAGACATGTCACCCATTGAGCATATTTGGAATGCTCTGGATCGACGTCTATGTCAATGTGTTCCAGTTCCCGCCAATATCCAACAACTTCATTGAAGAGTAGTGGGACAATATTCCACAGGCCACAATCTACAGCCAGATCAACTCTATGCAAAGGAGATGTGTTGTGCTGCATTAGGCAAATAGTGGTTACACCAGATACTGACTGGTTGTCTGATACCTTTTTTAAAGGTATATGTGACCAACAGATGCATATCTGTATTCCCACTGATGTGAAATCCGTAGATTAGGGCCTAATGAATTTATTTCAATTAACTTATTTCCTTATGAATTGTTGCATGTTGCGTTTTATATTTTGTTCAGTATATATTACTTGTATGAGTAACAGAGTACTATAACGAGGTACTGTCTTCAAATATAGTTGTATTATTACAGTTATCTTTTCAAGTAACCCGTATATTACTTTCAGAAGCAACTACCGGTGTGTTATATATATATATATATTTCAAATCTTGTCTCACGCTAATTCATGCTGTAGGCTAACCAGTTTCCAGTAGGATATAATCAAGCCAAAAATCTAAGAAAAATGGCAGCTGTTTTGTTACCCCGTGTAACCTTTTCTTTGTCTAAATGCTCCTATTATTTTGAGTTAATCGAGGAGAAAGAGAACATTTTTAGTCAAATGCAAACATTGAATGATCTCTTCATCCAGAAACATCACATCAAACCTGAAAAAGCATCTGGAGATCGTGCACAAAGACACAACGTTCCAGAAATGAGTGAGAGGAGTAATCTAAACACAGATTATGATAATAAACAAAGATGCATAAATAATATTGCCAAGTGTTATAAATAACGTTCCATATCAACAATCGAAATGTCTGATAAAGGCAGTTCAAAACGACAATAACATATATTGCAAAAAATGTGAGAGTAGGCTGACACCCCTTGCGGGTCTCAGACCCAGGCCACCACCACAAGTGGTGAACACCCTAACCACTGTCCCAATAAGGGATATCTCTAGGGCATGTGCTTATTGGGCCAGTATAGTTAGGCCCTGCCCAGAAGAAACCCTAAACCCACCTCCCTATGCGCTAGTGTAGTTATGAAACAACTTGATAGATGTAAGCAATAGGGTGAATGCACTTTGAAGTAAATCTCAGCTCTGTTAAATGTACACTCGAGAAAATATTTGATTGATCATAATGATTCAGGAATATCATTAGGACAGGTTATTTGCCCCGCCAACTTTAGGCAACTATACAGAAAGCCCTTTAATTTCTGAAATAAGTCAATGAAATCAATGATGAGAATAGTCAGATTTTCTGCTACCTGCTACATGGTGGGGTAGCGTGAACATCAGAGTGTCATGAACCAAGAAGTTGTGAGTTCAACTCCCAGATGAGGACATGTTGAAAAAGAATTACTGTATAAATGAACATGTATAATGTGATCATGTATATCAAATATGTAAGTTGATAACACTGTGTGAGTACAACCTGGAGTCATAGACTAGATGTTACATAGTACATGTAAATCCAGGGACACTCAAATTAGTATGTCAAGTTTGGTATGGTTACATAAGACAGATGCTTACTTAAGGCAAAAACAAAAGTAGGATGGTTGGGTGGATGTATATCACGAATGTCTAGTAACCCAAAGGTTGTGAGTTAGAAAATCATTACGGACAACTTTAGTTTAATTAGCAACTTTTCAACTACTTACTTATTTTTAGCTAATTTGCAAGTGCTTAGCATGTTAGCTAACCATTCCCCTAATCTTAACCCTTTTAGCTAACCCTTCCTCTAACCCTTTAACCGTAAAACCCTTTAACCTAACTCATAAATTTAACCCTAACCTTAATCCTAACCCCTAGCCTAGTTAACGTTAGCCAGCTAGCTAACATTAGCCACCTAGCTAGAATTCATAACATATCATACGTTTGCAAATTCATAACTTATAATATGAATTGTAATTTGTAACATAAAAAGCTATGAATGAATCAGTGGTTTACCAATCAGGGACTTGATTGGCTTGGCAACAGTAACAATATGTGATGTGTAATGAATTCTTGCAACATTCCCATGACACATGTCTACACACTTGTTCTGTGTATGTTAGGTGGGACGTTGATGGAATATTCTCCTAACCCACAAAAACTGGACACATGAATGTTCTTGCAATGTTACCATAATACGTGTCTAGAACATGAGTACATGGTAACCACATTCTGGGTAAGTTCTATTTGACATTAAGTGAATGGTCTCTTGGAAACATTCCTTGGAATTCATGGGAACATTCCTATGAAAATGTTAGTTTATGACCTAATGAGACTCTTAAGGGAACGTTCTCTAATGTTGTGGGAACATTTGTTGTTAGCTGGGTTTGCTCTCCATAGAAGGGCACCATTGAAAGAAGTGATAACTGGGGTGGTGTTAAGTGTTGAGAAGGACCAACTGAATTGTAAGATTCCCAGTGTCTGTGACACCCGCCATTTGGTGCGAAGCAGACCCGGTGGAGAGTGTGGTGTAACAGAGAAGACACTGTCTGTCCTGCTGAGTTTTGTAGCAGAGTCTTTACCTGACAAAGTCAAGTTAGGATGTGCCAGTTATCCCATGAGAGCTTTGTCCCAAACCCATTACAGTGTTTTAAGTGACATGCATATTGCAGCAATTTGTAGGAGGGAGATTCCTGGATGTGAGAAGTATGCAGGAGGACATGAGGCAAAGGAATGTGTAGTATCGGTGGAAAAAGCTGTGTGTGTTAACTGTAGGGGTACCCATGGTGCTGGAGATCAGAGGTGTCCGGTGAGAGAAAGGCAGGTTGAGGTTGCCAGGGTCAGAGTAGTACAGAATGTATTGTATGCTGAGGCAGTGAAGAGAGTAGTAGAGGGAGATTGGTACAGGGTGAGGGATCCTGAGAGGATCCCTGTGAGTAGGCAGAGGCCAATAGAGAGTGGTAGGAATAATAATGTGATTCAGTAAGGTTGGCTTCATTAGCGTTCATAGTTATGGTTATCAACTGTACTGCAGAAATGGAACGTAAATGATAGAAAATAGATTTTGTGGTGGCAGCTGCAGAGAAATACTTGAGTGTACAAGATTTTACTGCAGAAGAGTTACGTGGTGTGTTAAACGATAGTGCAGGTCTGGTGTAGGATCAAATAGGGCCAAGTAGTGGAATAGTGGTGATGTTTTAATGGGTGAAGGGTTAGATGGTAGGGCAATTTTTCTTTCCTTTTTCCCTCCACTTTTTGTGTCACATAGTGTAATGAATTTACACTCCAGGACAGTAGGCAAGACACAGCCCATACAGTAGGTGGCATCAAGCATCTCTAAAGCACCATGGAAGAAGAAGGAGGAGGAGCTCCTGTATGTATCAATCATCCCCTCACTAGAAACAACCACCGTAACTGTACAGGAGGCATGGGCGGACTTGGACAAGAATTTGGCACTGGCATTTTATCCACACGGTCTTCTTGTTCTCTGTCTGTACGCTTAAGCCATACACGTTCTAAAATTAAACCTAACGACTTGGGCTCCATTGCAAATTAATGGCTGTCATATGTGCTCCCCTGAATCAACACTTACCCTAGGTGTTAATTACTATTACAGGACTCTACACTGACATTTCCCCTGGTGTCACTGATGCCACTAACTTTTACGGTTGGTGGCGCCAGCCCATGATTTGTAAAGTCATTCATAGTGCTATAATAAAGAACTATAATAAATTGACTCCTGAGGTATTCAATAATTAAATTGTTTAATCTAACAAGTCTAAGCAGGAATGCATGATTCAAGATATTTTGATAGGCAACATAGTCCAGATTGTCAGGAATTTGGAGTTGACAATCTGGACCATAGTTGCTATATTTTACTGTCAAAATAGAGATGAATTACATACATCTTTATGTGCACTAATTAATATCATAGGCTAATTAATTTGGGGTTCAACACCTTAGGAAGTGGAAACTCAAAACACATTAACTAGATCGCTAACTCTAAATATAATACACACTGCTAGTAGCCATGTATTCATCCAACAGTACAGTGAATGTCCTACAAAAAACTCCACATCTCAAAGCCATATCAAATATATTGGTTGTAAAATAGTTGCTATTTAGCTGAATATTGAGAGTTGAGAAATACAAATTACACCAACAGAAAGCTGAGACCCTCCTATCTACAACGGGGAAAGGCTTCCAAAGCTGTGTTTGTCCTGCAATGGCATTATGAAATGTTATACGATCAGATAAAAACAAATCTTGAGTGCATGGGGGGAGAGGAGAGTGAAGTGACAACGTAGAACGTGCTCTTTCTACATTTATATGCACCATTTATGTTTTTTTGTAAGTCGTAGAAGGTCTCTTTGCTGATGGCGTGTTTAACTTTTGGTCATGTAGTGTATATACAAATATTTTGTGTGTGTGTCAATTTCGACCAGCCCACCCAGCAAAAAAATAGTCTATCCCATTTGCCAGATGTCCAATCCACTCCTGACAGCGGGGTGTTCTTATCACATGTGGGCTAATGGTGCAGAGATGAGGTACAGTAGGGTACCAAGCCAAGCACTCCAAACAATTTGTTCCAGCTAGAAGTTGCCCGTTCATTCTCCCGACACTGTCCTTAGTCTTTACATTTTAAATAGTGAAAATGACAAACCAACCTTACTGCAGTGGGCTTGTTCGACATTGCAGGCAACTGCAGACTGACAGATCCGCAAAGAACCCTGCATCATAAATAATTATCTACAGATCATTATTATTTGTAAATCTGTCAGTCAGTCACAATTTACCCATGATACATTACGGTTTTGATCTTCTCGAACACGGCCAGTGTCTGCTCACCTGTGGCTTCATCCTACCACAGAGTTTTAAAACTTAACCAGAGAGGAAGAAGAACAGGCCAAACTCAGCGGAATTAACTGTCTTCTTCCAGCAAGCAGGTGGCGCTTTTTCGTTGTTTCGCTCACCAAGAAGCAAGGAGTTTTTGTACGGAGGTCAATGAGAGTGTCGAATTTAGTCAACTGAACAATGTATGGCTTATTTGATACGTGAGGTTTTTTTGATCTATTGGAAGTTTCGTAATGATAAAGTTGTTAGGAATGTACTGATATGTAGGATACGTGAGATCCCGGACACTTTTAGAAGAAACTCTTTATTATATAACGGAGTTGTCTCGATGACCATGAATATTCATGGTATGAGGCTAGTACCGCCGTGCCGCTTTGTGGACAACGACTCCCATTGTTAGGACGGAGATACATGTATCTTGTCAGTATATCATTCATATTTTTCAAGACTGATGCTCCGCAATTGAATTGAATTGCTCCGCAGCCGCCGTCTTCTGTGGGTGGGTGATGATGTCAGACACCCGTGGAACTGGGGTTGTCACTAGTTACCACAGTCACAAAGTCAAGATTGACTATGTCGTAAAAATGAATGAAAACAAAAATTCGATTTTTAGTCTTCATTTAAGGTTAGGCATACGGTTAGCAGTGTGGTTAAGGTTTAAAATCAGATTTTAAGAAGATAAATTGTAGAAAAGGGCGGAGTTTAGACATAATTCTGACTTTGTGGCTGTGGTAACTAGTGACGATCGTGGACTGGCGGTCTGCCATCTTTGATTGTGCGACAGGCCGCGGCGCCTTCACTCACTCAATACTGTCTCATACGAGACAACGGGTGTGCAAGAAGACAGAAACACAAGCCGAGAGCCTGTTAACGTCCAAATAACGGAGGACACGTCGGGGAAGAAGAAAGGGCACGGTGTAGGCAACAGAAACGCATCAGGCCCGTGCAAGTCGAGAGGAGCTTGTTGGATGCTAGCTTCCACGCTAGCTAATATCGTTAGCCGAACTAGCAAGGTAGCTTTTGTAATCCGCCGGCCACACACACACTCGCACAAAACAGGCCGAACCCAGACGAGGCATACGACAGACTAGAAGAAAGGGACCGGCGGTGACGGGTAGGTCGCCATGTCAATGATGTTCTAGCTAAATAGTTAGTGGTGAAAGCCAGGTTAGCGAAGCCGAATATGGATGTGATGGCAAATGGAATTCAAAACCGAAACTGAACGTTCGGACTATTTTCAGCTAGGTAGATGGTTAACCCACCATACTGCAGTGTGTAGTTTAAATCTGAACGATTGAAGTCCGTTAACAATCCAATATACTGTTACTGGGGTGAGGAATCATGTTTGATATCGTGAATTTGTGTTCGATTAGGTTTGGTGCTTTGGGCTAGAAGAGGCCCCTGCGTCGGGCCAATGTGACCCACCCTGCCTAAAATGGTCCATGAAGCCAGGCATCTTCCTGCCGGTGAACTAGTTACCATTTCACTACTTGGCTGAGATTCTACAAAAAAATCTCTAAGCCTTGAACATTGCTGATATTACAAATTTGTGTTTGAGGGTTGAACACGTTGCATAGACATTACTTTAACTATTGTGGTTTGGACGTGACTGTGTCTATGCCCCCCCCAGTTTAGAAATTATTATTCTTTTGACTATCCTTTATACATCGATGATGCACAACTCAAACACATTCACCTAGACAATTGGTAACCACACAGTCAACCGGTTTTAACATGTTTTGTGTTGACAATGATCCTGACTGCCGGACATGTCCATTAGTAAGTTATATGAACCACAATGTATGTTGATAACCTCAGGTAGCAGTGATCCCAATGACTGACGATGCAGATGTATTTATTGAGCACTCTGGTATGTGACTGGTATGCAAATGACCAGGCAGCGATTTGACCTGGCCTTGGGTGTACGAGGAAGTGAGTGCATCTATGAATGTGCAGACTGTTGGAGATGGTGAAAAGAAGTGATTCATCCTCCCTGTCTGACCAAGGTTTTTTGTGTGCGTGTCTTTCCAAATCTCCAGAGTTGGTCAGTTGAGGCCATTTCATAGGAGAGTAAATTGTTTCAACCAATAGTCTCACATTGGAAATCCTAAAAGTGTGTATAGTTCACCCATAGGTCAACTTTGTTTATTGTTCAAAAGTAGGTTTAAGTCTCTATTTAATTACATATTTTCTGTCATTTGTTATATGAAGATGACTGCAGGCCTTATTCCATAATTACTGGGAAAGATAGGCACCATCTAATTCCATCTCCCTACGGACTGGGAGATATTGATGTTCCTTCCTCCCAAGAGGCTGCAACTCAATACTATGGATGGGCTGCATCGCAATAGTAGTATAAAGTGGCTTACATCATTTGCATCTCCTCTCCCTTGTGTCCTACTGATTTTTAAACCAAGATGGATAAAATCAAAATGGCAGGTTAAGCCCTTTGTGGGACTCTCTTACTAGCCCCATTTATTTCATATCAGTGTAGGTTTGTGTGTTCAGCATGGCTTTCTGGTAGGCATGTAATGGCGTATTGGTAATCCCCTATTCAAGTACGTGGGTCCGCGGACCCCAAACCGATCCAAATGTAGCATGCATCGGTCAGAAAATCGATTCAAACGTTAGAATCACTGGTTCAGTTTTTTTTGTGGCTCATATTGCATTCTTTACCTTTCGAAAATACCTCAGATTTTGTGAAAACTTTCAGTGTCAAACTACATGTAACTGTGTTGACAGTAATTGATCTACAAGTCATTTTGCATGTCAAACAACCCCAGGCGATTATTAGTAGCCTAGTCAAACTGCGCACTGCCCAGCTTTCAAATGCTAATATGGTTTGCGTGATATTAGGCTTTATTAGTTGAGTGACAACCTATGTAATTTGCCTAGGTCATTGTTATAATGTGCTGTAAACTTGTTTTACAAGAATAAAAGAAAGCTACCAGACGCACAACTCTCATCTGGCTATACTGTACCTGCTGATTTTAGATTTTATTTTGATTGCACAACTTAACCATCAACAATAGTTTTGGTAGTTTTGCTTTGAACTAGGGAAGTAACGGATGGACAATTTTTGTTAATGTTTAAACAGCCTTTAAATATTTTTTTGTTAAAGCGATAACAGAAATATAGAAAATTCCATGTGAATTCACAATGCAGATAGTCTACATCGCGCTTCCCGCGGGGAGAGAGAATTGAATCATTTAGGCTGCTGGTGCTCTTGCTTTTCACGAGTGATGTGTTTTGCTTGCTGTTGTTGTCCAATGACAAGTCATCAAACCGGCACTAGGCTACAGTCATAAAACTAGAGCCTCTGTGTGGCAAAGGAATTTGTTTAATTTTTATTTTCCGGTAATGATCGGGACTTGTTAGTTATATTTTGTGAAGAATGTATCTTTTAAGTTAGGGATTTCCAAGGAGCCTAATTTCATTTTACCGTTTAAAGCTCCCCCTAATTTAAACTGTATATGCTCATGTTTTTTTATGTAGGGTAAAAAATAAAAAATAAACGATAATTTCATAACCAGGACAGCAATCATTTTTGCGGGGCGCATGGCCGAAGCGAGAAGAGATTACTTCATAAACTTCCAAAAGGGTAAAATCCAAAGTTGTGCATTATATTCATTGTCTATGTCATAGCTAATTTGTAAATGATTCATATTGATACATTACTAGTAAACACTTAACCAAAAAAATGGGTAGTTGGTTATGGTGATTAAAAAAATAGGCTACATTTCCCTCCCCTAATCTGATATGGCTCAGCTCAGGTGCCTATATATTACATACACCATAGACATACATAATTTATACACACCAGTCAGCTCAGACAGATCCAGCTCAGCAGCCGATTTTAATTTAGAATGGAAAATTCATGTTTATGCAACAAATGTTAGTGTATTGCATCGATTTGTTCTCCAATTCAATTGTATCGTTTCAAACTAAAAACGTATCGTTCCTGTATCGGAGCCCATGTATTTAGATGCATATTTGATTGCTTCGAAAGTGAAAGGTGCACATCTCTATCATCTGACTGCTGTTGTATCACTGTGAGGCAGTGAGTGGTGACTCAGCTGATATCCACCTCCTCAACTGGCACAGTGCACTGCACAGTTTTATGTCCATCTGTAGCTTCCTGCCATAGGGCCCATCTCAATAGTCTAAAAGGGGTTCCTTGTTTCATTTCCATAATTTCCAGCAATCTGAAAGTACTTGGTGAAAGCAAATAACAAAGGAATAATTCAGGACATCTATCTGCTTACTGCCTGGAGGTGACATCCCATTCCTTCCTTCTGCTCCTCATCTTTCCTCTCTTCTCTCAGCTCTCCCTGGAGGCAAAGGGACAGGGTTACTGTTATAAGGGCTATACACTGAGTGTACAAAATATTAGGAATACCTTCTCTTTCCATGACAGACTGACCAGGTGATATCTATGATCCCTTATTGATGTTAAATCCACTTCAATCAGTGTATATGATGGGGAAGAGACCGGTTAAATAAATATTTTTAAGCCTAGACAGTTAAGATATGTATTGTGTGTGTGCCATTCAGGGTGTGAATGGGCATGACAAACGATTGAAATGCCTTTGAACGAGGTATAGTAGGTGCCATGGACACCGGGTTTGCACACCATGGACACCGGTTTGCACACCATGCACACCGGTTTGAGAACTGCAACGCTGCTGTGTTTCTTACACACAAGAAACTGTGGAGCATATCAAGAATGGTCCACCACCTGAAGTACATCCAACCAACTTGACACAACTGTGGGAAGCATTGGAGTCAACATGGGCCAGCATCCCTGTGGAACCATTTGACACCTTGTAGTCCATGGCCTGATGAATTGAGGCTGTTCTGAGGGCAAAAGGAAGTGCAACTCAATATTAGGAAGTTGTTCCTAATGTTTTATACACTCAGTGTATGTGTAAATTTGGATAAAAACGTCTTAATCCAAATATAAGGCAAGGTAAGGCTGGAGACTGGATTACAGAGAGAAACTACTGGACATGATTTGAACTGAAGCTGGGTTTGTGGCTGTATAGAGCAGGTGGGCAACAACCTCTGGGGGCATGGCTGGGTTATGTGGGACTTGACAGAATAAGGCAGTGTTTTATTTTTTATTAGTGGTAGATCAGCTTTAATATTGCAGATAGATCGTTGTGTCGTACCCCAGTAAGAGTAGCTGTCGCTAACGGGGATCCAAATCAAAGCGCTCCACTTTGTCTGTTGTTACCACTGGTTAGGGTATTTTATGATATACCTGTATTGCTGCGCGGACCGGTTTGTGTTTTTACTTTACCTTCTATAATGGTATTTGGTTTGTTAAATGTGATACGACGTGTGTAACGTCTATTTTTATAGTTTACTTCGCTACTTGAGTCATCGCTGACTGCGCTCTCTCTCTATGCTGCTTTCCACACAGACCTATTCCCGCTCCCTGTCACTCGAGCACATGTGTTGTTCCTCAACCGCGAGACAGTTTTTAAAAATTGTATTTAACTTGGCAAATCAGTTAAGAACAAATTCTTATTTACAATGACTGCCTACTCCGGCCAAACCCTAACCCAGACGACGCCGGGCCAATTGTGAGCCGCCCTATGGGACTCCCAATCACTTCCGGTTGTGATAGAGCCTGGAATCGAACCAGGGTCTGTAGTGAGGCCTTTAGCACTGAGATGCAGTGCCTTAGACTGCTGCGCCACTCGGGAGCCTCACACGAGTCTGGTCAATGCAACAATGCTGTTTTCACTTTGCTTAAAAACCTCTGAGCTACCCCCCCCTACTTTTTTCAATTTCCGCCTGAAGACATACCCAAATCTAACTGACTGTAGCTCAGGCACAGAACCAAGGATATGCATATTTGAAAGATAACACTGAAGTTTGTGTAAATGTGAATTGAATGTAGGAGAATAACACACAATAGATCTGGTTTAGATAATACAATGAAAAAAAACATGTTTTTTATTTTTATTGTTGTATCATCTTTAAAATTAACAAGATAAAAAAAATAAAAAACATTCAGATAGGATGATGGGAACAATTTCAGTGAAAAACATAAGAGGGCAACAGTACTTGTGCAAAGTTTCAGAATGACTTCCAAAATGAGTGCGCTACATTACATTACATTTATCATGTACCCAAGTGGCCAAATTGGTGAAGGTATACATTTTGAAACAAATAACTATATACAAAATGCCAAAATGGTATTCTAACACACACCCCCCCAAAAATGGAAAAAAATATATACATTTACAAAATAACATGGGTAACTACACTGCTCAAAAAAATAAAGGGAACACTTAAACAACACAATGTAACTCCAAGTCAATCACACTTCTGTGAAATCAAACTGTCCATTTAGGAAGCAACACTGATTGACAATAAATTTCACATGCTGTTGTGCAAATGGAATAGACAACAGGTGGAAATTCTAGGCAATTAGCAAGACACACCCAATAAAGGAGTGGTTCTGCAGGTGGTGACCACAGACCACTTCTCAGTTCCTATGCTTCCTGGCTGATGTTTTGGTCACTTTTGAATGCTGGCGGTGCTTTCACTCTAGTGGTAGCATGAGATGGAGTCTACAACCCACACAAGTGGCTCAGGTAGTGCAGCTCGTCCAGGATGGCACATCAATGCGAGCTGTGGCAAGAAGGTTTGCTGTGTCTGTCAGCGTAGTGTCCAGAGCATGGAGGCGCTATCAGGAGACGTGGAGGAGGCCGTAGGAGGGCAACAACCCAGCAGCAGGACCGCTACCTCCGCCTTTGTGCAAGGAGGAGCAGGAGGAGCACTGCCAGAGCCCTGCAAAATGACCTCCAGCAGGCCACAAATGTGCATGTGTCTGCTCAAACGGTCAGAAACAGACTCCATGAGGGTGGTATGAGGGCCTGACGTCCACAGGTGGGGGTTGTGCTTACTACAGCCCAACACCGTGCAGGACGTTTGGCATTTGCCAGAGACCACCAAGATTGGCAAATTTGTCACTGGCGCCCTGTGCTCTTCACAGATGAAAGCAGGTTCACACTGAGCACATGTGACAGACGTGACAGAGTCTGGAGACGCCGTGGAGAACGTTCTGCTGCCTGCAACATCCTCCAGCATGACCGGTTTTGCGGTGAGTCAGTCATGGTGTGGGGTGGAATTTCTTTGGGGGGCCGCACAGCCCTCCATGTGCTCGCCAGAGGTAGCTTGACTGCCATTAGGTACCGAGATGAGATCCTCAGACCGCTTGTGAGACCATATGCTGGTGCGGTTGGCCCTGGGTTCCTCCTAATGCAAGACAATGCTAGACCTCATGTGGCTGGAGTGTGTCAGCAGTTCCTGCAAGAGGAAGGCATTGATGCTATGGACTGGCCCGCCCGTTCCCCAGACCTGAATCCAATTGAGCACATCTGGGACATCATGTCTCGCTCCATCCACCAACACCACGTTGCACCACAGACTGTCCAGGAGTTGGCAGATGCTTTAGTCCAGGTCTGGGATGAGATCACTCAGGAGACCATCTGCCACCTCGTCAGGAGCATGCCCAGGCATTGTAGGGAGGTCATACAGGCACGTGGAGGCCAAACACACTACTGAGCCTCATTTTGACTTGTTTTAAGGACATTACATAAAAGTTGGATCATAAAGTGGGGTTTCCACTTTAATTTTGAGTGTGACTCCAAATCCAGACCTTCATGGGTTGATACATTTGATTTCCATTGATAATATTTGTGTGATTTTGTTGTCAGCACATTCAGCTATGTAAAGAAAAAAGTATTTAATAAGAATATTTCATTCATTCAGATCTAGGATGTGTTATTTTAGTGTTCCCTTTATTTTTTTGAGCAGTGTATTTACACACTTTCAATATTTGGAAGACCCTCAGTCCTCTCAAATCAAATATATTTATATATCCCTTCGTACATCAGCTAATATCTCAAAGTGCTGTACAGAAACCCAGCCTAAAACCCCAAACAGCAAGCAATGCAGGTGTAGAAGCACGGTGGCTAGGAAAAACTCCCTAGAAAGGCCAAAACCTAGGGAGGAACCAGGCTATGAGGGGTGGCCAGTCCTCTTCTGGCTGTGCCGGGTGGAGATTATAATAGAACTTGGCTGAGATTTTCAAACGTTCATAGATGACCAGCAGGGTCAAATAATAATAATTACAGTAGTTGTAGAGGATGCAACAGGACAACACCTCGAGTAAATATGAACAGTTTAGGGTTCCATAGCCGCAGGCAGAACAGTTGAAACTGGAACAGCAGCAAGGCCAGGTGGACTGGGACAGCAAGGAGTCATCGTGCCAGGTAGTCCTGGCTCAGGTAGATAGAGAGAGAGACACTTAAATTCACACAGACACCGGATAAGACAGAAGAAGTACACCGGATGAGACTCCCGGACAGGGCCAAACAGGAAGGCTATAACCCCACCCCCTTTTCCAAAGCTCTACACAATATTGTGCTGCTGATGCCAGGTGCCATAGCAGTCTCTTTCTGCTGTAAAGTGAGTATCAACAGGTATAATAAACAGATATATATATGAGTACAGGGAACATAAGGTTGAATATATTATTATACATGCTAGATCTACCATCTCTTTTATATTATGACATTTCAGCTAGATCTACTGTCTCTATTATATTATGACAGACCAGCTAGATCTACTGTCTCCATTTCACTTTGGCCATTGTTGTGGGCCTGCCCTCCCCTCCCCTCAACAGCCTCAAATAGGCTATTTCATGTGGGGTGGCAGACACACGCATCTCACATTTCATTACATTACATTTTTATATATTGCTTCTAAAATAAAATAAAAATCACATATTTTATATTATTAATTTCAAACAAGGGCATTAGCATGAGAAGAACTTACCAGTCCAAAACATGTCCTCTCCGTTCAAAAAATATTCCTCCACTTGGGAATCGCTAAATGAATCGTCATACAACAATCTCTCACTTTTCCGATCAATTTCTTCTAAAATTGTGTGTAAATCTGTATATCTAGACTTAGATTTAGCTTTCCCTGACTTGGTCGCCATACTGATTGATATGTAAACAGCTGAATCTGCGCGTTTACCAAACAATGCTGTTCGTAATATGCGTAGGTCCCGTCCGGTATAAAACTTCAATAGCGAATGACTCTCTTTACGCCGGAGTTTACTACATGGGTTGGTCTTCCAACACATAACCATTGCATATTGCCGTTTACCTCAGCTCATTGGCTATCTACCCAGCTAGATTTCAAGACGATCAGTGGTCATTGGGTTAAAATACAGTCAATCAACGAAACAGTGGTCATATCATTGGTGCACAGTGATGTCATTACTTGTCTTCAAATCGGTTTCTTTCAGTCAATACGTCCCGCGAAATGGCCCATCACGTTTGGTTGTGTTACAAACAAACCAGTTGATTGCAATGAAACCAAACATGACTGGAAAAGTCACGTTTTGTGTGGATATTTACCCTCGAATGTGTTGTCAAATGGAATGAGACGGAATTCACGACACAAGCAGTTCACAAAATGTTTCGTGTTAGGCTATAAAAATGGATTTTATCAAACAAAAGATCATTCATTGTGTAACAATGAGCATTGGGATTGCAAACAGAGGAAGATCATCAAAGGTAAACTATTTATTTTAATGCAGTTTGTGATTTTGTTACGCCTGTGCTGGTTGAAATAGTTTTGTTTTTTATGGGGCTCTGTCCTCAGATTATCACATCGTATTCTTTCGCAGTAATTTTTTTTTATCTGACAACGCAGTTGGATTAGCAAGATTCTAGGCTTTCGAATACATGTGAGATACTTGTATTTTCATGAATGTTTAATATGACTATTTATGTAGCGATCACCGTATGTTGTGGAATTTCAGCCCGATACTGGGTTCCGTGCGCAGAGAGGTTAATATAAATCCACTAGCGTTCTATAATTACACTTAATTTGTTACATCTGCAAACAGCTAGTTTGTGTTTTCTTAGCAAGTTGAGCCAAATATGGTTAGCCGCTAATCGCTAGTAAGCTTACTAGCTAGCTTATAAATTAACTGAGTCAGAGCAAACGTAATTCATTATACAGCCTGTTAATACAAGTGATGGTGTAGACCTTAATCAAGATGTTTTTGCAACAGTATCTTCTAAATCAGTGGTTCCTAAACTTTTTATAGTCCCGTACCCTTTCAAACAGTCAGTCTTCAGCTGCGTACCCCCTCTAGCAACAGGGTCAGGGCACTCTGAAATGTAGTTTTTTGCCATCATTGTAAGCCTGCCACATACACACTATACGATACATTAAACATATGAGTGTGAGTCTTTCACAACCCAGCTTGTGGGAAGTGACAAAGAGCTCTTATAGGACCAGGGCACAAATAATAATAATCAATAATTTTGCTGTTTATATATCCATCTTACATATAAAACCTTATTTGTTCATTGTAAATTGTGAATAACTCACCACAGGTTAATGAGAATGGTGTGCTTGAAAGGATGCACATAACTCTGCAATGTTGGGTTGGGTTGTATTGGGGAGAGTCTGTCTTAAATAATTTCCCACACACAATCTGTGCCTATATTTAGTTTTCATGCTAATGAAGGCCGAGAATCCACTCTCACCTACACTACCGTTCAAAAGTTTGTGGTCACTTAGAAATGTCTTTGTTTTTGAAAGAAAAGCAAAAAAAAAATGGTCCATGTAAAATAACATCAGATTGATCAGAAATACAGTGTAGACATTGTTAATGTTGTCAATGACTTGTAGCTGGAAACGGCAGATAAAAAAATAAATAAATGGAATATATACATAGGCGTACAGAGGCCCCTTTTCAGCAACCATCACTCCTATGTTCCAATGGCACGTTGTGTTAGCTAATCCAAGTTAGGCTAATTGATTGTTAAAAAACCCTTTTGCAATTATGTTAGCACAGCTGAAAATTGTTGTTCTGATTAAAGAAGCAATAAAACTGGCCTTCTTGAGACAAGTTGAGTATCTGGAGCATCAACATTTGTCGGTTCGATTACAGGCGCAAAATGGCCAGAAACAAAGAACTTTCTTCTTAAGCTCGTAAGTCTATTCTTGTTCTGATAAACGAAGGCTATTCCATGAGAGAAATTGCCAAGAAACTAAAGATCTCATACAACGCTCCCTTCACAGAACAGCGCAAACTGGCCCTAACCAGAATATAAAGAGTGGGAGACCCCTAAACCTTACTATTTAATGTAGCTGCCAATGAGAAATACGCAAAGTATGAATATGTTAGCTACATGAAGTAGCTAAGAGAACATTACATGTAGCCAAAATTAAACGGTTCCCTAAGAAACACTTATCAACTTTGGTTCCTGCCCTCTCACAACAACTCCTCCCTGGCATTTTCATCCGTTGTCATGTCAAACAACGCTGTATTCAAACTATAGAATTGGAATCATGGAAGTCAAATGATTATTGGACCAGTTCGTTCACCCAAGGGTTTTGCTCTAAATCACAAGTCAAATCGCAGTTGCAACATTTGGTAAAAAATAAGCCCCAGATTGCTTGCCCATATTGTGCAGCCCTACGTGGAAGTGATCTCAAATAAGTGCAGAAATGGATGAAAATGCTGACTTTTTGATTGAATAGTATAACACAAACAGAATGGAGAAAGACCCATTGAAATCACTTGTAATGGGGAAACTTAAATACATTCTATTTCATTCCACTTTTCACAACAAATTGTGTTCCCTCAGGCCACTACTCTACTATCACGTATCTACAACACAAAATCCATGTGCACCTGTGTGTAGATTGCTTGTCTTATGTGTCTGTGTGTGTCTCTTCACAGTCCCCACTTCCATAAGGTGTATTTTTTTATCTGTTTTTCAAATCTGATTCTACTGCTTGCATCAGTTACCAGATGTGGAATAGTTCCATGTAGCCATAGCTCTATGTAGTACTGTGCTCCTCCCATAGTCTGTTCTTGACTTGGAGAGTGTGAAGAGACCTTTGGTGGCATGCCTTGTGGGGTATGCATGGGTGTCTGAACTGTGTTCTAGTAGTTTAAACAGACCCCGCAGTGCATTCAGCATGTCATCACTTCTTACAAAAAAAGTAGTGATGAAGGCAATCCCTCCTCCACTTTGAGCTATGAGAGATTTACATATTATTAATATTAGCTCTCGTGTATATTTAAGGACCAGCCGTGCTGCCCTGTTCTGAGCCGGTTGTATTTCCCGAGGTCCCTCTTTGTGGCACCTGACCACACAACTGAACAGTAGTCCAGGTGCGACAACTTGGACCTGTAGGACCTGCCTTGTTGATAGTGTTGTTAAAAAGGCAGAGCAGCGTTTTATTATGGACATATTTCTCCTCTTAGCTCCTGTTCTTCATGTTGTTTCGACATGACATTTTACTATCCAGGGTAACTCCAAGCAGTTTAGTCATCTCAACTTGCTCAATTTCCACATATATTACAAGATTTATTTGAGGTTTAGGATTTAGTGAATGATTTGCCCCAATTACAATGCTTTTAGTTTTTTTTTTTTTTTTGAGGACTAACTTATTCCTTGCTACCTACTCTGAAAATAACCAGCTCTTTCTTAAGTGTTGCAGTGATTTCACTCGCTGAAGTAGCTGACGTGTATAATGTTGAGTCATCCGTGTACATAGACACATTGGCTTTACTCAAGGCCAGTGGCATGTCATTGGTAAAAAGTAAGGGGCCTAGACAGCTGCCCTGGGGAATTCCTGATTCTACCTGAATTATGTTGGAGAGGCTTCCATTAAAGAACACCCTCGGTGTTCTGTTAGACAGGTATCTCTTTATCCACAATATAGCAAGGAGTATAAGGCCATAACACAAGTTTTCCAGCAGCAAACTATGATTGATAATGTCAAAGGCTGCACTGAAGTCTAACAAGACAGCCCCCACAATCTTTTTATCATCAATTTCTCTAAGCCAATCATCAGTCATTTGTGTAAGTCCCATGCATGTTGAATGTCCTTCCCCATAAGCATACTGAGTCTGTTGTCAATTTGTTGACATGAAAATAGCATTGTATCTGGTCAAACACCATTTTTTTCCAAAAGTTTAGTAAAGGTTGGTAACAGGCTGATGGGTTGGCTAACTTAGCCAGTAAAGGGGGCTTTACTATTATTGGGTATTGGCATTACTTTTGCTTCCCTCCAAGCCTGAAGGAACACACTTTCTAGTTGGCTTAGATTGAAGTTATGGCAATTAAGAGTGGCAATATCGTCCCCTATTATACTCAGTAATTTTACATCCAAGTTGTCAGACCCCGGTGGCTTGTCATTGTTGGTAGACAACAATTTTTTCACCTCTTCCACACTTGACAGAATTGAAAATTACAATGCTTGTCTTTCATAATTTGATCGGTTATACTTGGATGTGTAGTGTCAGTGTTTGTTGCTGGCGTCTCATGCCTAAATTCGTTAATCTTTCCAAATAAAGAATCATTAAAGCAATTGTCAATATCAGTGGGTTTTGTGATGAATGAGTCATCTGATTCAATCAATGATGATGTGGAGTTTGCCTTTTTGCCCAGAATTCCATTTAACCTGTTATGGCTGCAATCCTGATACCGGGATCGATAATGATAACTACCAGTGAAAATAGAGGGCGCCAAATTCAAACCACAGAAATCTCATAATTACAATTCCTAAAACATACATGTGTCTTATATCATTTTAAAGGTAATCTTATTGTTAATCCCACTAAAGTGTCCGATTTCAAATAGGCTTTTTAGCGAAAGCACTACAAACGATTATGTTAAGTCTCCACCAAACCACAATAAACACAGCCATTTTCCAGCAAAATACAGCATTCACAAAAACCAGAAATAAAGATAATTCAAGGTTAGTGATTAATTTTATCTTCATCAGATGACACTCATAGGACAGAAATACTCATCATAAATGTAGATGATAATACAAATTATAGATTTGATGATATACACATGGAATTATAGATATACCTCTCCTTAATGCAACTGCTGTGTCAGATTTTTTAAAACTCTACGGAAAAAGAAATGCATGCAATAATCTGAGACGGCGCTCAAATGTAAAAAACCACAGCCGCAAAGATGGCGTCAACATAAACAAGAAATTACATGATAAATATTCCCTAACCTTTGATGATCTACATCAGAAAGCACTGCAGGAATCCCAGGTCCACAATAAATGTTTTTGTTCGAAAATGTCTGTTATTTATGTCCAAATACCTTCTTTTGTTAGCGCATTTGGTATACATATCCAAACGCTAATTCTGGTCATCGTTATATCGGACAAAAACTTCAAAAAGTGATATTACCGGTCAAAGAAACATTTCAAACGCAGTACAGAATCGATCATTAGGATGTTTTTAACATATAGCTTCAATAAAGTTCCAACCAGAATATTCCTTCATGTCTACGTGAGTAATGGAACGCAAGTAAATACCATGAGGAAAAAATGCGATCACAAAATGGCTGCTTGATGGACATCTGATATATTCTGCTCTCATTCACTCCCACAACAACATATAAGCCTCATTATAATTTCTATTGATGGTTGACATCTAGTGGAACCCCTAGGCAGTGCAACATAATACATATCTCAAGGGGATTTCATTGGGGACTCTGGTGAATACATACAAGCTCAGATTTCTGACTTCCTGTTTTGATTTCAACTCAGGATTTTGCCTGACAATATGAGTTCTGTTATACTCTCAGACATCATTCAAACAGTTTTAGAAACTTCAGAGTGTTTTCTATCCAATACTAATAATAATATGCAAATATTAGCAACTATGACAGAGGAGCCCATGTTTGATATGGGCACCTTTCATCCAAGCTACTCAATACTGCCCCTGCAGCCATAAAAAGTTAAGGTGCTTAATCTTTTTACTATCATTCTTTATATAATTTAGTTTAGTCACATGATTATTCAATTTTCAGCACGTTTGCCAATCGATTGTGCAGACAGAATTTTGCCTCATCCCTCTCAACCATACAGTTGTTCAATTCCTCATCAATCCCCAGGGATGTATCAGTTTAGTCATTTTTGTAATGGGTCCATGCTTATTAGTAAATGGAATAGGCAATTTCTTTCTTTTTTCCACATTTTGTTACTTTACAGCCTAATTCTAACATGGATTCTGCTCACAATGCCCCAAAATGACAGTGATTTTTTTCTCCTTCAAATGTGTATATATATATATATATATATATATATATATATAAAAAAATGTAAAAAAATACAGATGCCTGATTAACGTAAGTATTCATACCCTTTGCTATGAGACTTGAAATTGAGCTCAGGTGCATCCTTTTTCTATTGATCATCCTTGAGAGGTTTCTTCAACTTGATTGGAGTCCACCTGTGGTAAATTCAATTGATGATTTCGAGAGGCACACATCTGTCTATATAAGGTCCCACAGTTGACAGTGCATGTTGGAGCAAAAACCGAGCCATGCGGTCGAAGGGAATTGTCCGTAAAGCTCCGAGACGGGAATGTGTTGAAGGACAGATCTAGGGAAGGGTGCCCCAAAAGATTCTGCAGCATTGAAGGTCCCCAAGAATACAGTGACCTTCCATTCTTAAATGGAAGAAGTTTAGAACCACCAAGACTTTCTAGATTTGGCCGCCTGACCAAACTGAGCAATCGGGGGAGAAGGGCCGTGGTCAGGGAGATGACCAAGAACCCGATGGTCACTCTGACAAAGCCCAGGAGTTCCTCTGTGGAGATAAGAGAACCTTCCAGAAAGACAACCATCTCTGCAGCACTCCACCAATCGGGCAGTGAAGTGCTCAGTAAAAGGAACATGATAGCCCTCTTGGAGTTTGCCAAAAACACCTAAAGGACTCTGACCACGAGAAACAAGATTCTCTGGTATGATGTAACCAAGATTGAACTCTTGGCCTGAATGCCAAGCGTCACATCTGGAGTTGACCTGGCACCATCCCTATGGTGAAGCATGTTGGTGGCAGCATCATGCTGTGGGGATGTTTTCTAGCGGCAGGGACTGGGAGACTAGTCAGGATCGAGGGAAAGCTGAACAGAGCAATGTACAGAGAGCCTTGATGAAAACCTGCTCTAGAGCACTCCGGACCTCCGACTGGGGCGAAGGTTCACCTTCCAACAGGACAACGAACCGAAGCACACAGCCAAGACAAAGCAGGAGTGGCTTCGGGACAAGTTTCTGAATGTCCTTGAGTGGCCCAGCCAGAGCCCGGACTTGAACCCGGTCGAACATCTCTGGAGAGACCTGAAAATAGCTGTGCAGCGACGCTCCCCATCCAACCTGACCGAGGTTAAGAGGATCTGCAGAGAAGAATGCGAGAAACTCCCCAAATACATGTGTGCTACGCGTGTAGCGCCATACCCAAGAAGACACAAGGCTGTAATCACTGCCAAAGGTGCTTCAACAAAGTACTGAGTAAACGGTCTGAATGCTTATGGAAATGTAATATTTCAACTTTATTTGTAATACATTCCTAAACCTGTTTTTGCTTTGTCTTTATGGGGTATTGTGTGTAGATTGTTGGGAAAAAATGAAATAATACGTTTTAGAATCGTGCTGTAAAGTGAAGTGAGGCAGATGAACCTGTAGCCATTTTACTTCAACAGTATTTAACATGAGATCCTCTAAGCTTTACAGGAATGTGGTTCTGAATATAAACGACAATACCTCTACCATTTGGCATTTGTCTTTTATGTAGATCTTAACCATGTATTGCTACCACTGTATCATCAAAGGTATTATCTAAGTGCGTTCCAGAGATTGTCAGAATATGAATGTCATCTGTTACTAGCACATTTTTTATTTAATGAACCATGTTTCTTAAGTTACATACAGTCCAAGTCAAAAGTTTGGCCACACCTCATTCATGGGTTTGATTTTATTTTAAACATTGGAGAATAATAGTGAAGCTTCAACTATGAAATAACACATATGGAATCATGTAGTTACCAAAAAAGTGTTAAACAAATCAAAATATATTTTATATTTGTATTTCTTCGAAGTGGCCACCCTTTGCCTTGATGACAGCTTTGCATACTCTTGGGCATTCTCTCAACCAGCTTCTTGGAATGCTTTTCAATTAACAACAGGGGTGCCTTAATCAAAGTTAATTTGTGGAATTTATTTTATCAATGCGTTTGAGCCAATAAATGTTGTTATGACAAAGGTAGGGGTGGTATACAGAAGATATCCCTATTTGGTAGACACAGAGTAGGTGAATGGATGATCTCTGCATGTGGTAACCACCGTGATGCATGGAGGTGTGGGGGTGCTTTGCATGGCTACCACAGCATTCTGCAGCGATACGCCATCCCATCTGGTTTGGGCTTAGTCCCACTATCATTTGTTGTTCAACGGTACAATGGCGCAACACACCTTCAGGCTGTGTAAGGGCTATTTGACCAAGGATAGTGATGGAGTGCTGCATCAGGTTAGCTGGCCTCCACAATCCCTGACCTCAACCCAATTGAGATGCTTTAAGATGAGTTGGACTGTGGAGTGAAGGAAAAGCTGCCAACAAGTGCTCAGCAAATGTGGAACTCCTTCAAGACTATTGGAAAAGCATTCCAGGTGAAGCTGGTTGAGAGAATGTCAAGAGTGTGCAAAGCTGTCATCAAGGCAAACAAATGTTTTATTTCCAATGACGGCCTAGGAACAATAGGTTAATTGCCTTGTTCAGGGCAGAACAACATATTTTTACCTTGTCAGCTCTAGGATTTGATCTTGCAACCTTTCTGTTACTGGCCCAACGCTCTAACTGCTAAGCTATCTCCCAACTTACTGGAAAGCTTAGCAGAAGTAGATGTGCTCATGCTTTTTATGTTGGTGCAGGGTGAGCTACCCACAGTGGATGTCCTACTAGGGCATACTGCCTCAGTGCTAACAGTATAACTGTGTTTCATAGGCACATGATTACTGCATACAATAGCTGTAGGATCAGCAGAGAGACCTAAATTAGGTTACTTACGTTGTCTTCCAACGCCCCTGGGATAATGTACATTTGCTGAAGCGTTATGACAACTCAGCGGCACAATGGTAGGGATTAATTGAGCTGGGCTTGGGTCATTGTCTCAACTCAGCCTTATAATCTGTGAAAGGATCCAGTACCCCAAATGATTTGGGTGGATCCCATCCTCTCTATAAAACAAGCTTTCTTCCCAGGAGCTGCAATAGTCCCGTAGCCAGTTATGGGGGTCTAAAAGTCTGCAGAAACGTTCAATGCCAGTAAATGAATTATTCTAAAGAATTGCTTCTTAAACAACATTTTGACAGTTTACATTTTCACCAGAATGTCCACATAGACACCTATTTTAATTAGAATAGTCATTACCCCTTAATTTTACCTAGAGAAATGTTTTGTGTTTGCGATATTGTTTGATGTAATTTAATACTCTAGGATTTAGGAAATAGCAGTTGCAGGTAAAAACAAAACAAAGTTATCCTACTTCCTTAGGCCCAGTGGTGTAAAGTACTTGAGTAAAAATACTTGAAAGTACTACTTAAGTTGTTTTTTGGGGGTATCTGCACTTTCTATTTGTTTACTACTTTTACTTTTGCTTCACTACATTCCTGAAGAAAATATTGTACTTTTTACTCCTTACATTTTCCTTGACATCCAATAGTACTCTTTACATTTTGAATGCTTATCAGGACAGGAAAATAATCCAAATTCACGCGCTTATCAACCGAACATCCCTGGTCATCCCTACTGCCTCTGATCTGGCAGACTCACTAAACACATGTGCTTTGTTTGTAAATGATGTCTGTGTTGGAGTGTGCCTCTGTCTTTCTGTAAAAAAATAAATAGACAATGGTGCTGTTTGGTTTGCTTATATAAGGATTTTTAAGAATTATTCTTACTTTTGGTACTTAAGTATGTTTTAAACCCAACACTTTTAGACTTTTACTGAAGTAGAATTTTACTGGATGACTTTTACTTTAGTAATTTTCTATTAAGGTATCTTTACTTTTACTCAAGTGTGACAGTTGGGTACTTTTTCCACCACTGCTTAGATCTACACCAATACCACCTTGTCAGAAAATCCTAGGGAGAGGGGGGATGGAAATGAGAGTAGGAGAGGAAAATAGTGTCTGTTTAGGCTGCTTTCTGTGTCCTTGATTGACTCTGTCCCTCTCTGGGGCACCTCCCACTGTGGCTCTGGCACACACGGGCTGAGGGTCTGGCCCGGGCTGCCTTGTGGAGGAAGTGGCTCTGCTTCTTATCTCTCATTCACTCCTTCCCTCTCCCAGCTCCTCTGCATTCTCAGCTGGCAGACGTTTGCTATCTTAGGGTGGCTAGGAAGTTGTGTGTTTATGCGAGTTTGCTTTTGCTCATATACAGTGAGTTTGCTCAATGCCTAGAGGAGATGTCCATTCAATTTCAGTAGATAAAAACATTAGGTTTTGTATTCAAGATGTCTGCCACAACAATTAGTGGTTCCTGAATTACCATTTGGGCATTGACTACATCATAATGTAGCAGTGCATACTTTAAGTGTTTTTTAAAAATTGTTTTTATATTTTCATTTTTATGTTTAGCTCACATTTTAAAAGTATGTATTAAGGAGTCTGTAATAAAATGTGTCAACGTATGCAAACAATAACAAAAACATTTCTATAGCTTCAAATCTATACAATCTATCAAATCTATACAATGTAGTTGGAGTGCCAAGATTGCTGTGCGGTGTCTTCAATACGCCCCCTCCCGTCAGTCAGTCATCCATGGTTTATACACATCATTGGTTAACCCTGTTGTCTTGTGGGAGGTTGGCATGAGAACACGACATGCCCCATCAATCTGCAATGAGTAATAATAAAACCAGACTCATCAGTGTTTAAATACATTTTTTGATATTTTATTGCAGGAGGCTGGTTCTGGAGGTGAGACCGGAGGACCAGACTCAATGAGTTTCCAGGAAAATGTCAGAGAAGTCAGGGCAGAGCACCAAGGCAAAGGATGGCAAGACCAAGTATGCAACCCTTAGCCTCTTCAACACATACAAGGGCAAGTCTCTGGAGACCCAGAAAACTGCAGGTATGCTCAAGCTAAACACACACTCACTCACATACACACTTCATGTCTGCCTCATCTTGTCCAGGGGCTAGGGGTCGATTTGGGATTGCTATAATAAATTCAGCTTCTAGCTTAATGTCTAAATGTTCTATGCCCTCTCCTCTCCCTCGGTCCAGTTGCTGCCAGACATGGGCTCCAGAGTTTGGGAAAGGTTGCCGTCAGTCGACGCATGCCCCCCCCTGCCAACCTGCCCAGTTTGAAGGCAGAGAATAAGGGCAACGACCCCAACGTTAACATCGTCCCCAAGGACGGCAGTGGCTGGGCCTCCAGACCTGAGGGAGGAGACGATAGGTGAGATACCAGGGCTGCCCCTGAATGAAATCTAAACACACTAATACCATGCCTGTCCTCAGGTTGTTTCTCAGCCCTAATGATGATGATAATAATAATAAAAAACGACTTCTCTCCACTATCTCTTTCTCTCTCCTCTTTGTTGTGTGTATCAGGCAGTCTGAGACCCCCCCTCCCCAGCCTAAGCCCGCTGCCCCCCAACCCCCAGAGGTCTCGTCCTCTATAGGGGGCAGCAGATCCTGGGCCAACAGTAAGCCACCACCACAGCTAGAAGGAGGAGCCCCTCGTGTGAGCAGCCAGTTCCACCAGGAGTTCCCCAGTTTGCAGGCGGCTGGGGAGGCGGAGAAAGGGGAGGGGCAGGAGGAGGAGCCTTATGGACCTGGACCCAGTCTCAGACCTCAGAGTATGAACACTCACATAATCACACACGCACATTCCCCAGTTTCAGTCCTCAGAACATGAGCATTACTCCTTTCTACCTGCTATTCATGGACCAAATGTCCTGACCCAAAGGTTGTCACTCTACAACAGAAATGACTCACCTGTGTTGTCTTGAGTTGTCTCTCATCCAGGGTGGGAAATGAACACCCACCACCTGCCAAATGCAGGTAGATTTTGGCGTTGGCGAGTAAGAATGTCTATTTCACCAGCCACGTTGGCGGGTGGTCACACAGAGCTTTTGGGAACACTCTTTATCAATTTAATTGACCCAAAAGGCTACTTAACACTTTACACTCCTGGAAATTGACCTAAATAGTTAGGGCAAAATTTAAATATTTCTTACAGAAGAAATATGCATAACAATGGTAGCAATTGAAAGGGAACAGTTTGGAGATAATGGGAGAATGATTATACCAAATGTGAGGACACAACCGTTTCCCTGACACAAGTCTGAATCCAATCCAAACATTACACTGTTGATTTGATGTGCATTTGACCTTTTCGCCTCATTTGACCTTTTCGCCTCATTTGTTTTCGCCTCATTTGTTTAAATCTGAAAATACTCTGGATACATTCAGTAACATAATATTTCCTGGAATATGTGGGGCAAGTACAAAATTAGACAAATAAATTACAAAGGTTTGAGTGAGTACTAATTGGTATCTGTAAGTGGCCACACACCTCAAGTGTGCACAGTTCCTAAGTCATTTCATTGCACTTTTGGCTTAAATAAGATTCAACTACACTGAGTGTACAAAACACCTTCCTAATATTGAGTTGCACCCCCTTTTGCCCCTCAAAACAGCATCAATTCGCCAGGGCATAGACTCCACAAGGTGGCAAAAGCGTTCCACACTTAAATATTTTGTTTTGCCCATTCACCCTCTGACACACACACACACACACGTCTCAATTGTCTCAAGGCTTAAAAGTCCTTCTTTAACCTGTCCTCCCCTTCATCTACACCTATTTGAAGTGGATTTAACAAGTGGCATCAATTTTGGATCATAGCTTTCACCTGGATTCACCTGGTCAGTCTCTTTTTAAAATGTATGTTTTAGCTCTCTTCTTTTGTTTGGAACACAACCCTGCATTCCCACCATCACACAATTACTGTTTACGCAATCCAAAAACAGTCCATTATAAATTGCAATCTGGAGCAGGTGGGCATAATTTGAAAACCCGTTATTTTGCCAACATGACCAGCCAAATTCTAAAATACGGTATTAATTAATGTTAGGCTTTCACAGTGCAATTCAGGGAAACAAATCATTTTGGTGCGCATAGAAACGAGTCTTGAGTGCATTCAGGTGCGTGTGCCGTTTTACATTTTTTTTACAATAGACAAGCACAGGCTCATTTTGTTCAAAACAACCCAGGATATGACATGTCATTTTTTTAAATTGTACGTTAAGAATAGTGATCATACATGACATGAGTTTATGATATGGAAATGTGAAGTGCACATTTGGACTCATGGTTGTTTGCTTGTATGATATCTAAGTGGTATTTATAATCCTCAACATCTCACCTTTCAAAATACATACAGAGCATTTGGAAAGTATTCCAACCCCTTGACTCTTTCCACATTTTGTTATGTTACAGCCTTATTCTAAAATTGATTTAATTGTTTTTTCCCCCCTCAGCAGTCTATACACATTACCCATAATGACAAAGCAAAAACAGGTTTTTTAACCTTTTTTTAAACAGACATTTTTACAATTACAATTTTTACAATTATAAATAAAAACTGATCACATTTACATAAGTATTCAGACCCTTTTACTCAGTACTTTGTTGAAACAGTTTTGGCACCGATTCCAGCCTCGAGTCTTCTTGGGTATGACGCTACAAGCTTGGCGCACCTGTATTTGGGCAGTTTCTCCCATTCTTCTCTGCAGATCCTCTCAAGCTCTGTCTGGTTGGATGGGAAGCGTTGTTGCACAGCTATTTTCAGGTCTATCCAGGGGGTTCAAGTCCGGGCTCTGGCTGGGCCACTCAAGGACATTCCCGAGACTTGTCTCAAAGCCACTCCTGTGTTGTCTTGGCTGTGTGCTTGGGGTGGTTGTCCAGTTGGAAGGAGAACCTTTGCACCAGTCTGAGCTCCTAACCTGCTCCAGAGCGCTTTTTCATCAAGGATTTCGCTGTACTTTGCTCCGTTCATCTTTCCCTCAATCCTTTCCCTCAAAGTCTTCTAGTCAATGTCTCTGAAAAGCATCCCCACAGCATGATGTTGCAGCCACTATGCTTCACCATAGGGATGGTACCAGGTTTACTCCAGGCGTGATGCTTGGCATTCAGGCCAAAGAGTTCAATCTTGGTTTCATCAGACCAGAGAATCTTGTTTCTCTTCGTCTGAGAGTCCTTTAGGTGCCTTTGGTAAACTTCAGGCGGGCTGTCGTGCCTTTTTCTGAGGAGTGGCTTCTGTCTGGCCACTCTACCATAAAGGCCTGATTGGTGGAGTGCTGCAGAGATGGTTGTCCTTCTGGAAGATTCTCCCATCTCCACAGAGGAACCCTGGAGCAACTATGTTATTGATGACCTTCAATGCTGCAGATTTTTTTGGGTAACCTTCCCCATATCTGTGCCTCTATGGACAATTCCTTCGAACTCATGGCTTGGTTTTTGCTCTGACATAGGCAGGTGTGTGCCTTTCCAAATCATGTACAATCAATTGAATTTACCACAGGTGGACTCCAAGTTGTAGAAACATCTCAAAGATGATCAATGGAAACAGGATGCGCCTGAGCTCAAATCCGAGTATGTTAGGGAAGGGTCTGAATATTTATTTGAGGTATTTCTGTTTTTAATTTGAATAAATTTGAAAACATTTCTAAAAACCTGTTTTCGCTTCAACATTATGCGGTATTGTGTGTGTGTGTGTAGGTTGAGGAAAAACATTTATTGAATCCATTTTAGAATAAGGCTGTAACGTAACAAAATGTGGGGAAGTCTGAATACCTTTTGAAATGCACTGTAGTCCTCTTAATTTACAGCATTTCCCTCACTCAAACCATGTTTCCATCCTCAGTTTTTATGCCAGAAAAGTCATGACAGCTGTGATGGAAACAGGAAGTTGCCCAGCTATTTTCAGGTCTTCTCAGAGATGTTCATCTGGTTCAACTCTGGGCTCTGGCTGGGCCACTCAAGGACATTGAGACTTGTCCCGAAGCCACTCCTGCTTTTTCTTGGCTGTGTGCTTAGGGTCTTTGTCCTGTTGAGCATGGAACACTCCAAAAACCTTTAATTCGTGAACTTTTAGTTAGTTATTTTTTATCATTAAAACACATACTTTTAGTGTTCTCCTAAATTTCAACTTAGGAGCACATGTACTCCTTGTAAAACATTTTTAATAAAAGCTATAATAATAATTATAATAAGCCATATCACTCAGCATTTTGTGTCAGGCAATTTTTTGATTCTTGATGTTTAGTTGTAGAACTGTTTCTGTTTTTACTATTGTTACTATTGTATCTGAATTTATTATTTTAACATACATGGGTTAACCCCTTAGAGCAGTGGTTCCCGAACTTGTTATAGTCCCCGTGCCCCTTCAAACATTCAACCTCCAGCTGCGTACACCCTATAGCACCAGGGTCAGCGCACTCTCAAATGTTGTTTTTTGCCATCGTAAGTATGCCACACACACACACCATTCGATACATTTATTAAACATAAGAACGAGTGTGAGTTTTTGTCATACCCGGCTCGTGGGAAGTGACAAAGAGCTCTTATAGGACCAGGGCACAAATAATACTCAATTTTGCTCTTTATTTATTCATCTTGCATATAAAACTTGATTTGTTCATCGAAAATTGTGTAACTCTACACAAGTTAATGAGAATGGTGTGCTTGATAGGATGCCCATAACTCTGCAATGTTGGGTTGTATTGAAGAGAGTCTGTCTTAAATCATTTTCCACACGGTCTGTGCCTATTTAGTTTTCATGCTAGTGAGGGCCGAGAATCCACTCTCACACAGGAACGTGGTTGCAAAGGGCGTCAGTGTCTGAACACTGCGTTTTGCCAAGGCAGGATACTCTGAGCGCAGCCCAATCCAGAAATCTGGCAGTGGCTTCTGATTATATTCCATTTTCACAGAACTGCTTGTTGCAATTTCGATGAGGCTTTCTTGTTCAGATATCGGTAAATGGACTGGAGGCAGGGCATGAAAGGGATAATGAATCCAGTTGATAACCAGCGCACTTTTGTATGTTGTAAAAGTGTTACATGGTCGCTGCCCATGTCATTGCATAATGAAGAAAATATACAAGAGTTCAGGGGCCTTGTTTTAACAAAGTTAACCATTTTCACTGTAGTATCCAAAATGTCTTTCAAGCTGTCAGGCATTCCCTTGGCAGCAAGAGCCTGTCAGTGGATGCTGCAGTGTTCCCAAGTAGAGACGGGAGAAACTGCTTGGAAGCGCGTTACCCCTCCACTATGTCTCACTCTCATGGCTTTTGCACCATCACTACAGATACCAACACATCTTGACCAGTCCATTTGATGTCACAAAGCTGTTGAGTACTTAAATAATATCCTCTCCTGTTGACCTGATTTCCAGTGGTTTGCAGAGAAGATGTCTTCCTTAATTGACCCCCCATAAACGTAACAGACATACAGTGGGGCAAAAAAGTATTTAGTCAGCCACCAATTGTGCAAGTTCTCCCACTTAAAAAGATGAGAGAGGCCTGTAATTTTCAACATAGGTACACTATGCGGCAGGGTAGGGTAGCCTAGTGGTTAGAGCGTTGGACTAGTAACCAGAAGGCTGCAAGTTCAAATCCCCGAGCTGACAAGGTACAAATCTGTCGTTCTGCCCCTGAACAGGCAGTTAACCCACTGTTCCTAGGCCGTCATTGAAAATAAGAATTTGTTCTTAACTGACTTGCCTAGTAAATGTAAATGTGGTTCTGGGATTTTTGCTCACCGTTCTTGTGATCATTTTGACCCCACGGGGTGAGATCTTGCGTGGAGCCCCAGATCGAGGGAGATTATCAGTGGTCTTGTATGTCTTCCATTTCCTAATAATTGCTCCCACAGTTGAAAAGTACATTTTCCACTGTGCTCTCCTCTCCTAGATGTTGGTAGTTGGCGAGAGGGCGGGGGCAGGAATCTGACCACAGGAGCCAGCCCTTCTGAGATGGACAGCCGTGGGCCAGAGGAGGGAGGGTCGGCTTTCAGCACCCCCTCACCCCCTGGGGAGGCGGAGGAGGGGGGCAGGGTGCCCCCTAATGAAAAGGGAGAAGTCAGGGAGAGGCTGCCCCTGTCTGTCCAGCCTGCATCCCTCTCCTCCCAGCCTCAGCTACAATCCTCCTCCTCTGTGCCTGCCCAGCCTAAACTCAACGGGGGCCAGCAGGCCTCTGCCGGGGTGCCTCCCCAGTTCCACCCCCAGTTCAGGGGCATGATGCCACCCTATGTAAGTGATGGAACGAATGCTGTATTGATTTCTAGGGTTATTGATTTTACTTGGGGTATAAAGAAACATGGAATTACTTACCTGATATGGGATGTTGTCTTGACAGTAGTTGCTAGTTTGCCAGAAATTTCTATGACTTTGCAGAGTAGGATTCTCCTGGTAATGGCCTTGTGTTCCTGTTCTAGATGTTCCACGCGTACCCCAGAATGCCCTTTGCTCCAATGCCAGGGAACATAAGATACCCTGTTCCACAGGATGGAGCCAGGTGAGTACACACACACTGCTACATCCCTACACACTCATCATTAGAGTAGACCTCTCTTCATCCAGTCCCCAGTGGACTGACGCTCCTGTGTGTGTTGTGTCCCCAGGAGGGTCCGCCCCCAGCAGGGCCCCCCCCAGGGCTGGCTCAAGGATCCAGACAGACCCTGCATCATCAGCGCTACAGAGCTCAAAGAGCTTGACAACCTGGACACTGAAGCTGACGAGGGCTGGGCTGGTAATACTCATCTGTATTTATACAAAACCATTTTTTACATGACGTTTTAATAGAATTGAATTTAAACGACATGTAATGGTAACCCTCATCTCTCCCGGTCTGTTATCCAGGAGCTCAAATGGAGGTAGACTACACAGAGAAACTCAACTTCAGTGACGATGAGGAGAACCAAGCCGCCAAGGAGAAAGGAGAAAACTGGTGAGTCTCACTGACGAAGGTGCTTCGTTTTCTGCCTCACTATCTGGAAGTGACAGACTGTGTTTGTCCTGGGTTATCTGTACTCCTCGAGACTGTTAGCCCGCTGAGCTTAAGCCTAGGCATTACCATGTAGCGCTAACAAACGACTAACCATCATGCTCGCTCTCTCAGGGAGTGGATCGGTAAAGTGGAGCGGATGAGGCCGCTGCGCCCCTCAGAGGGCAGCAAAGGCTCATGGGTAGATGGAAGGGACCCCAGGGCGCCCTCCCCAGGCAGTATAGGGCAGTACAAGACCGGCCCACCACAGGACTACCAGGTGAGGCTGAGTATCTTTGGCTTGATGAGGGAATCCTGGACTGATGCGCCATCAAGAGCTTTACTATACAAGTTCCTTTTGGATGTTAGAGAACTTATGTCATGTCTCTTTCCGTCTCTCCAGGGTCAGCCAGGTGTGCGCTTGGTAGGCAGCAGAGCCCCTCGCGTGGCCAAATCCCCCACCGCAGCTCCCTCTGGCGAGGAGGAGTCAGAGGCCTGGCGCCAGCAACGCAAGAAGCAGGACTTGTCGGAAGCAGTAGAAAGAGCCAGGCGGAGGAGAGAAGAGGAGGAGAAGAGGATGGAAGAGCAGAGACTCGCCGCCTGCGCAGAGAAACTCAAGCGCCTTAACGAGAAACTCCGCCCAGCAACAGAGGCCACATCCGTCCCTGCCGGAGAGACAAGCAATGAAGAGATGGGAGCTGTGTGTGAAGACACACCCCCTTTGTCTGTTCCTCCCCCCATCTCTAGCCCTGCACCTTCTCAGGCTGACCCTCTCCCACAACCCCTGACCATACCAGCCCCTCTCCAAGACAGAGAGAGGATGGAAAGAGAGAGGATGGAGAGCGAGAACAAGAGGATGGAAAGAGTAGAGCCTAGTGCGGAGGATAGTCAGTTTGTGCCTCGCCAGCCCAGCCCTCCGGTTCAAAGACCAGAGTCCATACCCCCAGAGCCTCAGCTCGGAGAAGGCACCCTAGGTGAGGTGGGCCCCCTGAGCGAGGTAAGCCCCCTGGTGGATGAGAGCCAGACTGAGAGACTGATTCCCATGCCTATCCGAGAGTACTTCAGCACCGATGAGAGTAGAGGTGAGAGCCCTGTGTTTGCACCAACATAAATGAACCAGTTGCTTTACCTCCCACAGTTTCAGTCCCAGCAAAGCAACACTTTCTATATATTTCAATGAAGGTTTACAGTGTGACTGACTACTGTCTCTCTCTCTAGTGGAGGGGCGTGTGCCCCTGTCTCTGCCCCGTATGGACCCCCCCATTGGAGAGGACACCCCGCTGGCCCCCCCAGACCTGGAGGGAGAGGCAGGGGTTGCCATACGCCCCTCTCTCACCTCGGGATACTCCAAACAATTCCAGAAGTCTCTGCCCCCACGCTTCCTCAGGCAGCAGGTATTGGACTGGTGTTGCTTAGATTTTTTTTATACCCAATGTCACATCCAATGTTCCTCTTGGGAAAAGTCAAGTTACCAAATGAAGTTCAATTCCATCTCTGGACTATGGAATCCTGAACTTTTAATGTTGTCCATGTTATTTTGAAGAGAAATGCCCTGAATCCAACTCTTACCTCTCTCTCCTTGCAGGAGCAGATGAAGCAGCAGCAGTGGCAGCAGCAACAGCAGCAGGGTGGTGGTGGAGGAGGAGGTGGTGGTGGTGGGACTGTGTCCCCATCAGGAGGAGGAAGTGTAGCTGCCCCCCAGCAGCAGCACCGCTCCCTGTACCAGCCCATCGGCCCCCCTCACCATCAGCAGCACCTGGCTAACATGGGCTTTGACCCCCGCTGGCTCATGATGCAGTCATACATGGACCCCCGCATAATGTCTGGAAGACCACCGCTCGACATGCCAAACATGCACCCTGGACCTGGTACGGAGATAATGATATACTGATGCGTGTGTGTTTTCAGAGTTTAGTTTTGCTTGTCTTCTGTGGGTGTTGTTGCCCTGTGTGTGTTTTGGTGTAAGTAGACATATATTTATAATAGCGTATAGTGTATATAAACTGTAAAAGGTCATCATTTTGATCCGGCCGTCCCCTTATCTATCTTGTCTCCAGGGCGGATGGGTCCTAAGCAGATAGTTCGTAGGGAAGCAGGGGACAAGTCCAGCTCCAGTTCTGACTCCTTTGACCACCTGACCAGGCCCATACGGGACCACAGTCTCCCCTCTGAACCACGTACAGTGTGGGGGTCTGACCCGTACGCACAAACTGATCCCCTAACCTCTGCCACTCCCCCTAAAGGATGGGAGGACAAGGACACCAGGTGAGGGGACAACACACCAATCAGGCTACATCTCAGTACACACCTGGTTTCCTCACCTCCACAGGGCATATGAATGAGAGGCAGTCACTTCTGTTGTTTGCAGAGTTTTTGATTAAAAAATCTCTCTCGCTTTTCCCCAGGTTGGACTCTGGGTTGGAGCTGGACCGGGGTTTACCAGTTATTTACCCCAGCCAGGATATCAGTCCTCTTGAACCCCGCAGCAAGATTGACTTATTCAGAAATCACACAGAACCCCTGTCAGCATTTGGCCCGGGCCCCGAGGAGGCTCCAGGATCCCTGCAGACAGAGAGAGGGCCTGGTGAGTCCCCCTTTGAGCCAGAGGAGCCTGGCCTGCCCACTGGAGAGGAAGTTGAGGCTCTGGGACAGGCCATGCTACAGAGGACCATCTCCCAGGGCTCCAGCCACTCACTCAAACTGGACGAGCCTAGGTTCGACAGCCTACCCCTGGGCACAAAGACACTTGAGCTCCAGGATGCAGGGGAGAGGCCAGGCCCAGATGAACTGAAGCCTAGGAAAGATCCTTTCTCCCAGGCTGCTGTGGCCAACAACAGGCCCACCCCTCCATCCGACAGCCTCCACAAGCCAGAGAAGCTGCCCTTGTCAGTCCCTAGCAAGCAGAAGGCTGAGTTGCGTTTGGGAGGGAGGTCAGTGGCCGGCCGGAGGGAAGGGCCAGGGGGTGAGAGGCCTGTACGCAGGTCTGGACCCATTAAGAAACCTGTACTCCGAGACATGAAGGAAGAGCGAGAGCAGCGGGAGGAGAGAGAGCGACACAGAGAGAGAGGGGAAAGAGGGGAGAGACCCAAGAAGGAGGAGCGAGGAGGAGCAAAAGCTGCCTTCGCGCCTGCTGCTGTGTCTGGGGGCCCCAGGGACAGGCCCCAGGGAGAAAGAGAGAGGGACAGGGAGAGGGATGGGAAGAGGGAGGCCCCTGAGACTGAGGAAGGGCCTGTGAATGGCCCCCAGAGATCCAGAGACACACAAGCCCTATCAGGAGCACAGGCACCAGCCTCCCAGGACAACAAGACAGACAAACCAATGACCAATGATAAACACCCCGAACCTAAACTATCCTGTAGGAAGGAGTCCAACCTTCCTCCAAGGGCCTACCGCCGTGAGGAGAGGGAGAGGGAGCGAGAAAGAGAAAGGGATCGGGAAAGAGAGATGGAGCGGGACAGAGAGAGAGACTGGCCGGCTGATGGTTTTCGAGCCAGAGGCAGAGGAGAGTACTACTCGCGAGGACGGAGTTTCCGGGGTACTTACAGTGGTCGAAATAGAGGTGGCCGGGGTCGTAGTCGAGGGGAGTACCCTTACCGGGAGCCACGCTCGCGCTCAGACCTCCCAACCACCGGTGGCGGCATTGCCTTCCGCTGCTGCCGTGAAGAGAGCGAGACGCGCAGCGAGAGCTCTGACTTCGAGGTGATGCCCAAACGCAGGAGGCGCCGTGGCTCCAATACCGAATCGGAGAGTGAAGGAGGACGGGAGTCCGCTAGCGACACAGGGGCTTCAGACCGTGAGCCCAGCGCTAAACCACCCCGACCGCTCCGCAGGGAACTACCAGGAGAGCCCCGCTCCGGACCACACAAACCTGGCTTTGGACCCCCTCACCTGGGAGAGAAAGGAGGGCTCAGGGGAGGAGACGAGGAGGGTAGGCCCAAGCCAGGCTTCCTGCCCAAAGGAGAGCCGTCACGGAGGGGGAGAGGGGGCCTGTACAGCAGGCGAGGGGGCACCAGGGAGAGAGGAGGTCCTAGGTCAGCTCCTCTCAGACGACCAGGAACCAGAGAGTTGTCCTCCCAGTGGCCCTCTAAACCCATGGAGACCTTCCGCCCTGAGGACACAGAACCCTCATCACGCTACGACAATCGGGACACCCACTCTGACCGACGGCCTGTACGAGGGGACAGAGACCGTCCTTTCGAGGTGAAGAAGTTTGGGGAGGGGGGACCCCAGAGTAGCAGAGACAGAGAGAGGCCCCGTCGTCCTCGCCCAGCCCGACCCCCCAGACAGGACAAACCCCCCCGCTTCCGGAGGCTGAAGGAAAGAGAGGCTGCTGTCTTAGCTGGAGGAGAGACAGGACCTGGACCCACCTCCACTGCCTCCCTCCCAGCCTTAGTGCGTGCCTCTGGGCCTGGCCCTGTCTCCCTGTCCCCTACCCTCTCCAGAGCTTCAGGGACCCCTGTCACCATTCCTGTAGAGGGGGGACCCACAGCCGTTGACCTGCACCTGACCTCTGACCCAGCCCTGCCTGATGCCACCCCTCCCACCACCTCTGCCATGGGCACCAAGTCACCTGACTTTTCCAACCAGAACTCTTCTGACCAGGCCAACGAGGAGTGGGAGACGGCGTCAGAGAGCAGTGACTTTAACGAACGGAGAGAACGAGAGGAGAGGAGGGGAGCGCTGGAGGCTGCTAACGCAGCTACCCAGCCCTCGGCCCCAGCCCCGCTACCCCCTCAAGGCTCAGCACCCCCCAGTAGGACCCCCACTGAGGGAGGGATGACGCCCAAACGCGAAGCAGCGGGGCCTGCCTGGGCCAGGAGGAGTTTCTCCAGTCAGCGTCCGGTGGAGAGGCAGAACCGCAGGGGGAACAGCGGACCCAAACCAGGCCGCGGCTACACAGGGGGGAAGGGAGAGAGGAGAGGAGGTGCCAAGGCTGGACGCAGAGGGTGAGTCATACACACTGATTTGGTTTGGCCTTAAGTCTAATGCCTTGACTGTTTGCATGTTAGATCTACTCACGGTTAACATATTGAACAATATCATATTATACAACCCATAGGCCGTGTGTGTGTGGGAGAGAGTGAGAGGTGTGGAAACATGATCTTCCTGAAGGACAAATGTTTCATCTCCTTTCGTGTCCTGTTTTAATTGTTGAAGCGAGTCAGGGTGTATTTTCAGACTGCTACCCTCTACTGTGGCCTCTGGAGGAGAAATACACTGGGTACTCATCATCGCTCCCTTTCTGGTGGCATCACAGTAGTCTAAAGTGGTTTCCTTTCCTCGTCTCCTCTCCTTCACGTGCACTGATGTGAAAGCAATGTCCTCTGTTACATCACTACATCCTGGACTGTAGACCACTGATGATCCTGTAGTCTTTAGACACCCTTTTTTTAATGAAGCTGCTGCTTCTCTGTACAGTGGCCTTGTGTGTGTCTAACATTTCTCTCCTCTCCTCCAGAGCTGCCCCTAACCCAGACTCAGCCCCAGGTGGGGGAGCAGTGCGTCCCGGGGGTAAAGATCCATCTGGACGCAGGAAGGACGAGGCCAAACAGACCAAACAGAAACCCAAGGAGAAGGAGAATGCTTTGTTGCAGTTTGACCTCAACAACTATGCCAGTGAGAGAGACACACACACACACACGTCTCCTATACACACCTGTCTCACACACCTGCTCATACCCATTGAGGCTATCTAGTGTCCATCTTGAAATGTTTTTTTTTCCCAATATGCCACGAGTACTGTAATATCATATTGGCCCAATACAGAATTCTTCCGATTCCATTGTTCTAGAACTTGTACCATGTCCGTGGAACTGATGTGATGTCCCTTCCTGTGTGCTGTCCTGTAGGTGTGGTGATCATAGATGACCATCCAGAGGTGACTACCTTAGAGGACACCCAGTCTAACACTGCAGACGACGGCTTCACTGAGGTGGTCTCACGTAAACAACAGAAACGACTACAGGACGAGGAGAGGAGGAAGAAAGAAGAACAGACTACACAGGTGAGAAGGAGGAGGGAGAGGGGGAAGAAAGAGGAGCAGACTACACAGGTGAGAAGGAGGAGGGAGAGGGGGAAGAAAGAAGAACAGACTACACAGGTGAGAAGGAGGAGGGAGAGGGGGAAGAAAGAGGAGCAGACTACACAGGTGAGAAGGAGGAGGGAGAGGGGGAGTGTGCACTTCACCACTGGGAGGCAGTTGCTCCTGTGAGTAGGGACACATTGACACAAGACTCCTATTCAAACTGAGGACCATAACATCTGACATCCCTAACCTGTATGTTGCATTGTGTGTCTGTTTACAGCACTATGGGAAGAAAGGATCAGGGGAGAAGGGGAGAGAGGAGGAGGAGGAGGCAAGCTGCCTCCCAGATTTGCCAAAAAGCAGCAGCAGCAACAAGCATCGCTACAACAGCAAGCCTCACAGCCACAGCCTCCACCCCCCCCCAAAAAAAACAAGCCACATCTCTCTGCCCCCCAGTTCCCTCCCCCTTCCCAGCCTGCTGCCTCTCCTCAGACTTTGGAGGGCTCTTTAACCCCCCTACCCTCCGCCCTGACCCCTACCATCGTGGACTTCAGCTCTAAGACCTCCCTGCCAGCTGTGGCCCTGGCCACGCAGCCCCACAGCACTCTGGGTACGGAACTCTGGGAAAACAAGGTGGCCGGATCCACCGTCCTGCCCGACGTCAAGAAACGTGAGTCAAACAACCTCAAGACACAGTCAAATTTCACCAGAGCATTTTATTAGTGAAAACGTTCCAACTTATGACTAGGTAGGCTAGTGTTTCATATATAGGCTTGGTGTTATATGTTGTGTGTGTTTCAGTTGGACCTATCAGCCCTCCTCAGCCTCCTTCAGTCAGTGCCTGGAACAAACCTCTCACCACTTTCACTGGGGCTGTCACTCCTGAGGTACAAACCTCCCTCTTTCTTTGCCTGGTAGCCATCTTGCACAGTGTTTCACAACCTTTTGTACAACAGACTGACCAGCTCTGGGTCTGTTCTGTTTCATTGTGGATCTAAAGAAAGTATGGTGTGTTGTAGGGAGTCAAACCTGGCTCCGAAGGAAGTGTGGATCTGGGGATGGACAGGATCCAGTTTGGAGCCCCGTCCTCAGCTGGCAGTACAGACAGTGATGGTGTACCAGCCATGCTAGAGACTGGACCTGACAACAAACTACCTGCTCCTAAAGAACAGAGACAGAAACAGCCCCGTGCTGGACCTATCAAAACACAGAAGGTAAGGTACTACATGTGTGTGCACACACACACTGACTGAAATCCTCAGAAAATCAATAGATTGATAAGTTATGGTTCTTCATAGTTTTTTATAAACTCTAACTGTATCCCTCCCCTCTCCCTCCCCAGCTCCCTGACATGGAGCCTAAGGAGTACAAGCCTGGCCCTATCGGTAAAGAACGCTCCCTCCGTAACCGCAAGGCTAAGGACATCCACGGGGGGGAGGGAGAGGGTCTGGATGGGGGGATAGTACCAGGAGGAGGGGCCAGCAGAGCAGTGGACTCCAGCCCCACCAACACCGACACCTCTGTTCCTGAGCTGGGGGGTGACATCGAGGTGATGATCACCATAGCTTCTTCGGAGTATGGCAGCAGTTCCAAGGTGAGAGGGGATGGGGTTGGTTGGTTGAAATGGTATACCCGATATGGCAACCAGTCTTTCCACCTCAGAACTCTGCTTTAAATAGGAATGTACAGGTAACTGCCAAAATAAAGGAAATGCCAACATAAAGTGTCTTAATAGGGTGTTGGGCCACCATGAGCCAGAACAACTTCAATATGCCTTGGCATAGATTCTACAAGAGTCTGGAACTCTATAGGAGGGATGTGACACCATTCTTCCTCGAGAATGTCCATAATTTGGTGTTTTTGATGGTGGTGGAAAACGCTGTCTCAGGCACCGCTGCAGAATCTCCCAGAAGTGTTCAATTGGGTTGTGAGATCTGGTGACCGAGGCATATGGTTTCCTTCGTTTTCATGTTTATCAAACCATTCAGGGACCACTCGTGCCCTATGGATGGGGGTTTTGTCATCCTATGGGGGCATAATTACCGTAGCCAAAATAACGGCCTGCCCATTCTATACATGATGGGATGATGATTGCTTAACCAGTGTGGAAGCACCTGCTTTCAATATACTGTGTATCCCTCAAATAATCAAGTGTTTCCATTATTTTGGCAGTTACCTGTGTTCCATTCATTGCGATTATATTGACGAAATGTTGTTTCTCACCCCACGTCAGGAGTCAGTGACTGACTACACCACCCCTTCGTCGTCTCTGGCTGACAGCGTTCCTACTGGAGGGAGTAAGATGGAGGAGAGCCTGGTAGCCAACGTGCCCCTGCCCCACTCTCTGCCTCTCCCTCGTAGAGAGGCGCTACAGCAGAGCTCCAGCCTCAGTACTGTCTCTCCTGCTAGCGTTGACCTCACACTGAAGGTAATGTTACGAAACCCATAACTAGCCTACGGATAATGTTGCGCTCACTAGGGGTCCAAGGTTTAATTACTAGGGATGTGACAAATGTTAAAATGTTCACTTTTAAACCGCCCAAAAAATGTATTCTTTAAAGGATATCATAAAATGATGTAATTCAGACATGCTCCTGCGTGTGATTACTATGGGGCAATGCAGTTCAGTCTGCTGCAGTCCTGGCAACCTACCAGACAGCACTCACCTTACTGCTGTCCCCCACCAACTCAGCAACTATGTTATTAATGTTGTTTTAGGGTCTCTGTGCTTCTCCATGTTCTCAGTTGTCAGTACATGGGGCTTCATGTCCCAGTCCTCATCAATGTGATGGCTCGTTGCGGTGATGTATGACAGCGTGTTCATAGACGTCCAACCATCTGTAAATAATCAAAATAGTAACCTCCCATATCTTCTACATGATCTAGTGGGGGTTTAAATGCTTGGTCTCGTATCGGGACTAGTGGGGGTTAATATGCTTGGTCTCGTATCGGGACTGGTGGGGGTTAATATGCTTGGTCTCGTATCGGGACTGGTGGGGGTTAATATGCTTGGTCTCGTATCGGGACTGGTGGGGGTTTATATGCTTGGTCTGGTATCTGCACTGGTGGGGGTTAATATGCTTGGTCTGGTATCTGCACTGGTGGGGGTTAATATGCTTGGTCTGGTATCTGGACTGGTGGGGGTTAATATGCTTGGTCTCGTATCGGGACTGGTGGGGGTTAATATGCTTGGTCTCGTATCGGGACTGGTGGGGGTTTATATGCTTGGTCTCATAAATGTGGTTGTGACAAGCTGTGCTCACTAGCTGTGCAGGACTCATTAGAACAGAGTGGACAGAAATGTGGTTGTGACAAGCTGTGCTCACTAGCTGTGCAGGACTCATTAGAACAGAGTGGACAGGACCCATCACCAAATCAGACTGGGCGGAAAAAAACATCATACACAATTATTGCCTGGTTTTCTTCCCAATTTCGTTCTGTTGTAGTTTCACTCACTTCAAACCATACTCGCTTCAGATTGAAGTACTGTCAGACTGATTTGTAGTAGACTGTCCTTGCTGCAAATAAGAAAAATAACATTGGCTGTTCATTGACATCACTTTTGATTACACAGTGGGGTCGTGATTTTTTTATTTTCTTTAAATGGGGTCACGAGCCAAAAAGGTTTGGGAACCTCTGACTTACCACGTGTATTAGTATCAAACAGAGCGAGCAGTGACGCGCAAATGATAGCCACGAGCACACGGCTACAACTTTCTCCCCATCATCTCCCTACGGTGCAGTGGTGCACATTCAGATGTCAGAGGTTAAAGTTCTGTCACTGCAACGGATTTCCCTGATATGGATAACATGTGAGGTTTGAGGATTTCCCTGATATGGATAACATGTGAGGTTTGAGGAAACACTCCACACTATGAAAGTCTAAACTAGATAGAAAGTGTGTCGAAATTATAATGGACCTATATATTTCTAAATAACTGCCCTTTTTCATGCCTGCAAATAGTTTTTGACAAATCGGTCATAAAGAAATGTGTGGCACTCGAGCCAAAACGTTTCCCTGTTGATCTGAGATCGACTTACGTTTCAGTCATGGAAAACAGAGGAAACATTGAACCACACCTCAGACAGAAGGTCTTCTAATGAATTAATTTGACCTTCTCTCTGTTTAGATGGAGTCAGCTCGTAAAGCGTGGGAGAACTCCCCCAGCCTGGTAGAGAAGAGCTCTCCTGTCACCTCCTCTTCTCCCATCACCTCCTGCACCTCCTCCTCCTACTCCTCCTTCTCCTCTGCCTCCATGCCTCAGATACCAGTGGCCTCCGTTACGCCAAGCACCTCTCTGACAGGTACTGTGTTTATTTTTCTGTCTGATTTAATGCTTTTTATACAATGCTTTTACACAAGTATTTGTTACGTGAATACTTTTTTAAACAAAAATAGTTTTCCGTCTAATAAATGGATTGGTGGGCAACATCACCCGCATAAACTGCAACAGCAACCGGGTGTAGTGACATCTCCTTCCCCCCCTGCCCAGGTGCTGGGACCTACACCACGTCCTCTCTGAGCACTAAGACCACCACGGCCTCTGACCCCCCCAACATCTGCAAGGTGAAACCCCAGCAGCTGCAGACTGGATCCATGAGCGGGACCAGCTTCTCCCAGCTGGGCTGTGTGGCCCCCTTGCTGCCCCAGCAGCAACAGACTCCACAGGTCTACGTCTCCCAGTCTGCAGCAGGTGAGACCCCCAACACATCTGAAGCTTTTATGCACTTAGAGATAATGACTAGGGCTGAGGTTTTTACCTAACTAGGTGACCTCACCAGGAAAAAGTGTGTACCTAGTTAGTTAGTGTAGCAGATACTACTAAACCTGAATGAAAACAGTTCTGTTGAGTGGGTATGGAGGCTTATTAGCTTTTTATGACGAGACAGCCATTGAGTGTTGTGCTCCTCTCTTGTCGTATCAGTGACTGCTGAGTGACCCTCCCGTTGGTATGCTAGCTATAGAACTGACTACAGTGCAGTACAGTAGGCCCCATAGGGAGGTCAGCTATTAGCGTCTATCAGAGAGAGAGCTGAGCCCACAGGAACAGAGAAAGGTCACTGCATTCACAATCCTTATGTGAACTGAGATGGAGACAGCTCTGCTATTACTGAAGGTAATGCTAGTGATTCAAATGTTCTCTGGTGAGTTTGTGAATTTAGGAGTTTTGATCCCTTTTCTCTTTCTTCTATTCTCTCTCTCTTTCTATTCTCTTCTCTCTCGTTCTCATTCTCTCTCTCGTTCTCGTTCTCATTCTCTCTCTCGCTCTCTCTCGTTCTCTTGCTTTCTCTCGTTCTCGCTCTCTCTCATTCTCGCTTTCTCGTTCTCTCTCTCGTTCTGTCGCTCTCTCATTCTCTCTCTGGTTCTCTGTCTCTTTCGTTCTCGTTCTGTCTCTCTCTCTCGTTCTGTCTCTGTGGGTTCTGCAGCCCAGATTCCAGCGTTCTACATGGACACCAGTCACCTGTTCAGCAACCCCCGCCTGGCACCTCCCTCTCTGGCACAGCAGCAGGGCTACCAGCCTAGACTCTCACAGGTAAACACTACAAGGATCTCTTTAATTTGTCTTAAAGCTTAAACTGCCCTTATGTAGCCTTACTCTCCCCTTATAAAACCTTATTCTTCCCTTGTGAAGCCTTATAAGGCCTTATTTTCTCCCCTCCAGCAGGCAGCGGTGCAGCAGATTCCAATCCCCATCTATGCTCCCCTGCAGGGCCAGCACCAACACACACACCAACACACACACTCTCACCAGGCCCAGCTAGGCCTCAGCACCGGACCTCCCGTCTCACAGCCACAGGACCTCTTCAGCTCCTCACTGCAGCCTTACAGGTAACACACACTCAGCAGGATATGTTGATGTTTGTGTATTTATCCAACAATGCTGTTTGGGGGATGTGTAGTCACTCTGACCGGTAAGAGGTGTGTGTGTGTTTGATCACACACTTTCAACTCACTCCTCTGTCCTGTAGGTCTCAGCAGGCCTTTATGCAGAGCAGCCTGTCCCAGCCCAGCCCCATGATGTTATCAGGGCCGTCTCTCCACAGCTACCCTGGGGTTGGGGGCCCTGACCTGGGCAAGCCTCAGTCCAGCCTGGCCTACCAGCAGCCCTCCAACACACACATCCCGATCATGTTTGAACCACAGCTCAACCAGCCCTCTGGCATGGGAGGATCCCAGCTGATAGACACACACCTACTGCAGGTATGGGAAAAGGTACACACAACGTAGCAGCAACATTCTTATAACTGTTGAGTGGGAGAACTCATGTTATCCTGGTAAATGCTCGAGTTCTATGTGACTATACAAGAGCTTAAGAGCTTTGTAAGGAATATTGTCTTAACAACCCCCCCCCCCCTGTTCCCTCTCCAGCGTCAGGGGATGAGTCAGCATTCTAACCTGTACTCGGGGCAGGTGCAGCAACACGGACAGAGCAGTTACTATAGTAACACACAGTCTCCTAGCTCTGCCATGCAGCAGGTATACACATTTATTTACACACTTTCAAATAGATGATTGTCAAAACAGACAATCATGACATTGGGACTAACTCACCTCTCGCTCTCTCCTCTCTAGGTGCAAGTCTCTCTGCCGGGCTCCCAGCTAGGTCTTCCTAACTATGGTTCTGGGGGTGGCCAACCCCTCCTGGCGCTGCCCCCCACCCCTCCCCAGGCTCAGCCCCCCAGCCTCAGCCGCCAGCCCCCCATCTCCCAGCCCTACAGGGGTCCATTCGGGCCCGGACCCACACACAGCATGATGCAGCCTCCTTCCAGCAAGGTACACCAGGGAACCAATCAAAAGCTCTGCGTATGTGAGAGAGAGATGCTTGTTTGTATGTCTTCAAGCCTTATTATATTGTAGCTGCCTGTGTTCTGTGTGTGAGCATTGTGTTGGTGAGATGCTAGCAGTACATGACGTAATGTGTCTGCTCTGTGTGTTTCTATCCAGATGTGTGAGATGGACCTGAAGCTGTTTGGCAGTGGGATGGACATGAAGCCTGGCACTCCTCCTCACAGCGCTAGGAGCACTACTCCTACATCTAGTCCTTACAGGTAACACACACACTACTCCTACATCTAGTCCTTACAGGTAACACGCACACCTTCTACCTGTTTATGAGTGTGCCAAGAGCTGATGTTTTGTTGTGTCTGGTCAGGGCCAGCTCTACATCTCCCAGCAGCCAGTCCAGTAAGATGAACAGCATGCTGTACCAGAAACAGTTCCAGCCCAGCTCTGCTGCCATGAGGGTCACACAGCACTTCCCTGGACAGTTCAACCCACAGGTATTAGACACACACACACTGGAGAGGGATAGACCAGAGCCTAACACTGACCCATTTTATTAGAAAGAAATCCAAAGAAAAAGTGCTTGACATTAACACTTTCTCCTTCTCTCCCTCCTTTCAGATTCTGTCTCAGCCCAACATGGTCTCTCCTCTGGTGCGCCCTCCCCCCCACACCCAACATGCTAACTCATTTGGTGGAGGGATGCAGCGTTCGCCAATGGGCCCACCACCCATGTCTCCCTCTCTGGGAGGAGGGCTGATGCCTCACCCCCGGCCGCTACCGCAGCAGCAGCAGTTCCCCCAGCACCCCCCCAGAGGGCCTCCTCCCCCCGCACCTCGAGGCCCACCAGGTCCCAGAGGCAACCAGGCAGAGCAGGACCTCAAGGTATAGTACTGAAGGGTTATGGGTACTGTAGTGCAGATGTATTTGAGCTCTACATGGGTGGTGATCTGTACAAGCGTGTTTCTTCGGCCCTTGAGTAACCCCAATGTGACACATTTTTGCTCTAGTCCTGCTTGCTGATTAGTTGACTGGTTGAACCTGAATGTGCCTGGTGGTGAAATCCTGATGTATCCTAAATTAATCCAGCAGTACGACGTGATTGATTTGATAGCTGTATTAACTGGTTGATCTCCTGTCGGTTCCTCAGGCGAAGCAGCGAGCCGAGGTGCTCCAGTCGACTCATAAGTTCTTCTCAGAGCAGCAGCTCAAGGCTCCGTCAGTCTCCAAACCCACTCGTCTCGACCAGGGGGGATGCAAACCCCCCCTCGACATCCTGCCCCCCAACCACCAGACCGTAGGAGTCGTGGAGCGCCCTGAGCCCGACAAATCCTCTCTGTCGGTGGGCAAGCCCATCCGGACCGGCCCTATCAAGCCCCAGGCCATCAAACCAGAGGAGGGGAAGTAGAGCCTCAACATTCTCCACAGAAGGAGAGGTGGAGAAATAATCCAGCTGCTCCACTCATTCACACAATCACTCGCTCTCACACATCACCCGTGCTGTTGTTGGAGAGGGGGAGGGAGAGAAAGGGAGGAGAGGTGGGGTGTATAAGTCTGAATGAGAGGGCTACTGTGTGTGCTCCAACCTCCCACCTCTCTCTCCCCCCCTCCTTCTCTCCTGTCCTCCACTATTGGGGGTCTGTGTGTTTTCGGCGGAAGACAGTGCGTAAACTGTACTTCAAATGTCTACCGTGATGGTAGAAAAAGAGGGAGCGAAAAAAAAAAAGATATGAGATTCGCTGCTGATTTTGCCATTTTTATAGCTCTATGATTTTGGTTCCTTTCCTTTTCTCAGTTGAATCACATGAAGACAGGGCTCTCCTTTTTGTTAACAAAAGAATGTATCAATCTTTTGTTTTTGTAGTTGAACAATCTTATTTAAAGCGATGTCTTTTAGTGAAGCACAGACACGTTCTATTCACCTGTCTGTCCTCCTCCCATCATTACTAACACAGCTATGTGAGTGTGTACAATCTCTGCATGATCACCACACACCTTCCCCTTAGTGCTCAAAGGTTTCACCAATATTACTTCAAGAGAAACTATGAAGTAATTCCGTTTTTTTGTTTGTTTTCCTAGAGAGGAAATGTAAGATGCAGCAGTTGATTGCTTGATCGATTGAGTTATTGATAAGTCTGCCTTCCCTCCTGCTTTCTGCTCTCATTTCTTTGCCTGACATGGTGGTGTATGGGGGTGTGTGTGTGTGTTTTTGTGTTTTGCGTGTTGCACACATGGGCAGGCTATTGCCCGGTTCTCTGTATCTTTAGCCAAAGGTTGAGCAGCGCAAAGATGTCACAGAGCCTTTGGAAATTCCTGTTGCTATGGCAGCAGAGTGGAAGGGGAGTTATTATGGGTTGTCGGTAAACCCTGAATCCAGTCTAGGGATACGTCTCACACACTCCCCTCTTCCATTTCCCTCCCTGCCTCCCTCAAGAGTAAGGATAGTAGAATACACCTATAATACACTCCTCTACCACCGTTCACACACCCATCCTCAGTGTCTCTCATACACACACTTTACTGTCGGGCACCCTACCCTGCTGCTACTGACAGAAAGAGAGAGTGAGTACTGGTGCCCTTAGCCAGGACACACAGCAGGAGAGGGCTAGAGAGTGGGGGTTTCATTTTAAAAACTGTAGAAACAGAAAATCATTCAGTGTAACCCTCACCAAGAGGAAACAAGACTGACTGAGACGGGGAGGAAGAGAACAGCATGAGAAAACAGCCTCCAGAGTTGAACTGTAGTCTATGGTTCAGCTGTGTTCCGGGCAGAAGGACAGGTGTTCGTGTTGAGAGGAGAGCTCGCCCCTGTCTTCTCCTGTCTCTCCAACTCACTCAGTCTCACTCAAGCCTACACCGCTCACTCATCTCGGGTTTACCATGGTGAGAAGGGTCCTTCAGAAATGTACAGTAGTATGCTCCCCTAGTGGGTAGGGGGCTATGGAGCCAGTTGCCCCACCCCACTCTAACCAGAACATGGAATGAGAATTGTGTAGGAGGGAGTGGTGGAGGGTGTGATCATGATGATAATTAGTTTAGTTTTACTTGTACAGGGGGTACATCGCTGTATTAAAATATGTACGGTCTTATTTACATTCTTGGTTTGGTTAAAGAAACTAATAAAATTATATGCTGTTAAAAAGTGAACCTGTGACTGGTAGTTTATTCTTCGGTCTTAACTCATAATTCAGTCCAAAGAACCAACGTGTGGTTGCAGATGGCACCACTAGATGTCAGTATCAAGATGTGAATATCAAGATTAATACCGTAGGAGGGAAAACGCAACATTTACCCACAGATGGGAGTCAGATGTCTCTCAGGATGCATAAATCTGACGCATCTGTTTAGAACTTCCACTCACCACAAAATATAGTGAGGAGGGGAAGCCCAGTGGCGGGAAGTGGGAGAAGAATGGAGCTTGATAAATCTTCCCGACATTCAACACATTTTCTCATCAATGGTTCCCAAAACTAGAGTTTGTTAAGAACACTGCACAAAGTTTTGTAGACTTTACCCTTTGCCGAAGTTTCCCTCCAAAAATTGTTTAGGAGTGCCTTCTTCAGAGAAGGCGTTCCCAAACGGAAATATGCAAATGCATGCTAACAGTATCTCACTAGCTTGTGCTCGTCTCTGCCCTCCTTGCTTGTTCTGCCCACTATGCTTCATTTGCTACCATTGGAAACAACACCAATGAGATATCTTGGGATAGTTACCAGTGTCTTTGATTTACCTAAAATCAATGTGGACTGTTGAGGCAGCCTAATCTCTTAGCGGCAGGTAGCCTAGTGGTTAGAGCGTTGGGCCCGTAACCGAAAGGTTGCAAGATTAAATCCCAGAGCTGACAAGGTAAAAATGGTCATTCTGCCCCTGAACAAGGCAATTAATCCACTTTTCTCCGGTAGGCCGTTGTAAATAACAATTTGTTCTTAACCGACTTGCCTGGTTAAATAAAAAATAGCCTAGACGTAACATAGTAAATGTAAATCCGGGACACTCAAATTAGTATTTGTTACGTGTGGTATGGTTACTTGGTATGGCAAATACGAAAGGAGGATGGTTGCGTGTTCGACCCTTATCATGGACAATTTTATCTAATTAGCATGTTAGCTAACCCCTAGTCCAGTTAACATTAGCCAACTAGCAAACGTTAGCGACAACAAATTGGAAAAGGTAACGTAACACATACGTTTCTCAAATTTATAACATATTGTACGAATTGCAATTCGTAACATGTCATATGAATTGTAAATATTGGTCATCCACAAATTAATACATAACATACAATACATACCATGCAAAACGTAACATATCATACTGTGCATGAGGAGTGGATTGGTTTTATGTACCGAATAATACGAAATGCTCTGAGACCAAGTTGGTTGAGGACTTCATCCTCTTTCTCAGGCAGAAACAACACTGCTCACATACACTTTGCATCCAGGGAGGGAGGAAAACCCAGAGGCCAGGATTTAGTAGGAATGTGGATGATCTCAACTGTTTTTCCCCATTTCAGTCCTAATATTGCCTCATGTTGAAGTGATTCTCCAACAGTCTGGACCCGCTTCATTCAGGAGTCCCTTTTACTAAAACATGAGGTTTATGAGACAATGTTGGGTTAAACCAACGCTTTTATTCATCACAATATTTTTGAAGCTGTCAATTAAAACTATTTTACTCAAAGGGCTCTGGACATAAGTAGGGAATGGGTGTAATTTGAGAAAGCGCCATTGTAAGTCATGTGTAAATTAGCAGCAGGCAGGGTGAGGTCTGGTATGTTAGGAAGCCAACCCCAGAAAGAGGGAAGTAATTCAGGAGGCTACCCCACATCAAACTCTCTGCACCCCCGGTGGCCTAACAATGAAGAGAACCCATGAAGACGGGTGGTATCGCTCTCATTCCTCTACCTCTCTCCTTACAATTAAACACAACAGCGTTCCTCATTTTCTGATTCAGTGGAAATACTTCTGTCTCCCGTCCACCCACGTGTATGTTTGGAGAGGTACCGGTAAACATGTTATTGATGATGTCTGCTTCTGAAGGCTGAGGCATGAGAAATCATGCCTCTCCTTCCTGATGAGGAACCAGCCATCAGACACACCAGTCTGGTCACTTACACATACCAGGAATGACTGACTGGAGGGACTTTCACACTGCATCTCATTCCCTGCTGTTTAACAGCTAGACAAAGATGAGTGATGATGATAACACTGTTATAACACCATGCATTGATTCAGCTGTCAGCCAACAATAATTGAGAAAATGCTCCAGTCAAGTTAGTTACACAATATCTATCCAGGTACTGCTATGTGGAGAGAGCATTCTAGCAATTGAGAGGGCAATGGCTTTCATGGAACTCTGTAAACATTATGAGCCTCAGTCCATAGAAATATCTTTGTGAGGAGGCTAGTAAAGGTAGAGAATCCTGTTAAACACAATGTAATCACTGGACTTACATTAGGCAGGCCACACAGACGCATCCAGCCTATGTTAACACCTGTGTGTGTGCACGTGCATGCTTGAGTGAGTGTGTCACATCTGCCTGTCTACATAAATACCTGAAATTAAAGTAACTGTCCAGCGTTTCCAAATGTCTATGAAATATGACTTATAATTAATTACATTATGAGTGAAATGGTGTGGGCGTATCCAGTTCATTAAAAATATGAGTGCTAGTAGACCGCTGATTGGCCAGCTCATCCTCCTAAAGGAGTATGACATCATACTCTATAAGGAAATTAAGCATTTATGAACTTTTAAAAGTGAGATTTTCACTGGACAATTACTTTAAACGTTGTTTACTGTGTGTTTATCATAGACTGTAAAAAAGATATACAGTACATTGTTTTGTTTGGTGTGTTTTGGCATAGAGTAGAATATATGACTACTTCTCCGATTGAGGAGACGATCTGTTTACAGCCATGTTGTGACTGAAAAAACACACCACCGGATAAATTAATTAACAGACATAGACCCATGATGACAAAGGTCAAATGGAAAGTTTTATTTCCCTCAACACCTTCCATTTTACTGTTAGTGATTATCATTGACAGGCTTTTTTTCAGATTTAGAATGAGAATGTGTTTTGGTACATAGCAGTCTTATCTGGTGATATATAACAGGGCTGAAGGAGAGATAGCAGGGCTAGTGATAAAGTGCGCTTCAGAGAGATATGGCTTTGACCTCTGCTGACCTCCAGGTCAGGAGGAAATGTCCCAGTTATCTTGTAAAGTGACCAGTGATTCCATGTCTATGTACAGTACATGGGGCAGCAGCCTCTAAGGTGCAGGGTTGAGTGCCTGGGTGGTAGATGGCTATTGACAGTGTTTAAGTTCAGGGCAGGGTACTGGTTGGAGGCTGGCTAGTGACAGTGGCTAAGTCCAGGGCAGGGTACTGGGTGAAGGCTGGCTAGTGACAGTGGCTAAGTTCAGGGCAGGGTACTGGGTGGAGGCTGGCTAGTGACAGTGGCTAAGTCCAGGGCAGGGTACTGGGTAAAGGCTGGCTAGTGACAGTGGCTAAGTTCAGGGCAGGGTACTGGGTGGAGGCTGGCTAGTGACAGTGGCTAAGTCCAGGGCAGGGTACTGGGTAAAGGCTGGCTAGTGACAGTGGCTAAGTTCAGGGCAGGGTACTGGGTGGAGGCTGGCTAGTGACAGTGGCTAAGTCCAGGGCAGGGTACTGGGTAAAGGCTGGCTAGTGACAGTGGCTAAGTTCAGGGCAGGGTACTGGGTGGAGGCTGGCTAGTGACAGTGGCTAAGTCCAGGGCAGGGTACTGGGTAAAGGCTGGCTAGTGACAGTGGCTAAGTCCAGGGCAGGGTACTGGGTGGAGGCTGGCTAGTGACAGTGGCTAAGTTCAGGGCAGGGTACTGGGTGGAGGCTGGCTAGTGACAGTGGCTAAGTCCATGGCAGGGTACTGGGTGGAGGCTGGCTAGTGACAGTGGCTAAGTCCAGGGCAGGGTACTGGGTAAAGGCTGGCTAGTGACAGTGGCTAAGTCCAGGGCAGGGTACTGGGTGGAGGCTGGCTAGTGACAGTGGCTAAGTTCAGGGCAGGGTACTGGGTAAAGGCTGGCTAGTGACAGTGGCTAAGTTCAGGGCAGGGTACTGGGTGGAGGCTGGCTAGTGACAGTGGCTAAGTTCAGGGCAGGGTACTGGGTGAAGGCTGGCTAGTGACAGTGGCTAAGTTCAGGGCAGGGTACTGGGTGAAGGCTGGCTAGTGACAGTGGCTAAGTTCAGGGCAGGGTACTGGGTGGAGGCTGGCTAGTGACAGTGGCTAAGTTCAGGGCAGGGTACTGGGTGAAGGCTGGCTAGTGACAGTGGCTAAGTTCAGGGCAGGGTACTGGGTAAAGGCTGGCTAGTGACAGTGGCTAAGTCCAGGGCAGGGTACTGGGTAAAGGCTGGCTAGTGACAGTGGCTAAGTCCAGGGCAGGGTACTGGGTAAAGGCTGGCTAGTGACAGTGGCTAAGTTCAGGGCAGGGTACTGGGTAAAGGCTGGCTAGTGACAGTGGCTAAGTCCAGGGCAGGGTACTGGGTAAAGGCTGGCTAGTGACAGTGGCTAAGTTCAGGGCAGGGTACTGGGTGGAGGCTGGCTAGTGACAGTGGCTAAGTCCAGGGCAGGGTACTGGGTAAAGGCTGGCTAGTGACAGTGGCTAAGTTCAGGGCAGGGTACTGGGTAAAGGCTGGCTAGTGACAGTGGCTAAGTTCAGGGCAGGGTACTGGGTAAAGGCTGGCTAGTGACAGTGGCTAAGTCCAGGGCAGGGTACTGGGTGGAGGCTGGCTAGTGACAGTGGCTAAGTTCAGGGCAGGGTACTGGGTGGAGGCTGGCTAGTGACAGTGGCTAAGTTCAGGGCAGGGTACTGGGTGAAGGCTGGCTAGTGACAGTGGCTAAGTCCAGGGCAGTGTACTGGGTGGAGGCTGGCTAGTGATGACTATTTAACAAGTCTGATGGCCTTGAGATAGAAGCTGTTTCTCTCTCGGTCCCAGATTTGATGCACCTGTACTTACCTCGCTTTCTGGATGATAGCGGGGTAAACAGGCCGTGGCTCGTCCTTGATGATCTTTTTGGCCTTCCTGTGACATTGCGTGCTGTAGGTGTCCTGGATGGCAGACAGTGTGCCCCCGGTGATGTGTTGGGCAGACCGCACCACCCTCTGGAGAGCCCTGCGGTTGCGGGCAGTGCAGTTGCCGTACCAGGCGGTGATACAGCCCAACAGGATTCTCTCAATGGAACACCTGTAAACGTTTGTGAGGGTCTTAGGGGCCAAGGCGAATTTCTTCAGCCTCCTGAGATTGAAGAGACGCTGTTGCACCTTCTTCACCACACTGTCTGCGTGGATGGACCATTTCAGATTGTCAGTGATGTGTATGTCGAGGAACTTGAAGCTTTACACCTTCTCCACTGCGGTCCCGTCTATGTGGATGGAGGTATGCTCCCTCTTCTGTCTCCTGAGTTTGACTCTGAATGGTTAAACCCTTAGCCTACAATTTCCGCACACCCGCAGAAATCAAATTAACATAATTTAAAAATCCCTGTTTAGCCTCCCGAGTGGTACAGCAGTCTAAGGTACTGCATTGCAGTGCATGAGGCGTCACTACAGACCCAGGTTCAATCTCAGGCTGTGTCACAGCCGGCCGTGACCGGGAGACCCATGAGGCGGCGCCCAATTGTCCGGGTTAGAGGAGGGTTTGGCCAGCTGGGATGACCTTGTCCCATCGCGCTCTAGCAACTCCTTATGGCGGGCCGGTTGCATGCTGACTTCGGGTTGCCAGCTGGACGGTGTTTCCGCAGACACATTGGTGCTGCTGGCTTCCGGGATAAGCAAGCAGTGTGTCAAGAAGCAGTGCGGCTCGGCAGGGTCGTGTTTCAGGGGAGGCATGGCCCTCGACCTTCACCTCTCCCGAGTCCATAGGGGAGTTGCAGTGATGGGACAAGAATGTAACTACCAATTGGATATCATGAAATTGGGGAGAAAAGGGGGTAAAAGTACATCTATTTATCTATCTATATATATATACACTACCGTTCAAAGGTTTGGGGTCACTTAGAAATGTTCTTATAAATATTCATATTAAATAGTTATAAATGTATCACTAGCCACTTTAAACAATGCCACTTTATATAATGTTTACATACCCTACATTACTCATCTCATATGTAAATACTGTACTCTATACCATCTACTGCATCTTGCCTATGCCGTTCGGCCATTACTCATTCATATATTTTTATGTACATATTCTTATTCATTCCTTTACACTTGTGTGTATAAGGTAGTTGTTGTGAAATTGTTAGGTTAGATTACTTGTTAGATATTACTGCATGGTCAGAACTAGAAGCACAAGCATTTCGCTACACTCGCATTAACATCTGCTAACCATGTGTATGTGACAAATAAAATGTGATTTGATTTGATAAATACAATGTGATTCCATAAACTTATGGGCAGCCACATCTATATTGTACAAAAATAAACATTCATACTTCGATAGGTTTCTGTGCGTTTTCAACATTTGTACATCTCAAATTATAAACCTACAATAATCTACACCATCTCAATCTAATCTCAAAACGAGATGGCAAGTATCATCTATAGTAGATACAAGAAACAACAAAGTATATATATATGGCCATATATTACTTTTACTCTTTAGGAATCTCTCACCATCTTCACCACATTCTCTACATCTTCCTCTCATCACCCAACCTCCTTCCTCCTCTCCCCATCCTCCTCTAGCATACCCATCTCCATTCCTTCATCTGCCTTGCTCCAGCTCTGGAGCCACTCTCGGGCGCGGGGTCATCTGTTGCTCTCATCAGGGCCTCTGGTGTGCCATTCTACAAATTATCTTCATTCTTTCATTGATTCTTTCCCATGTTTACAAACACCAGAACATACTATTTCCGGGCTGTTACGGTAGTGTAGTAGGTCTGGACTAGAACTGAAGAGCTCATCTAAGGCATGACCATGTCTGAGCCATGGTCACCCCCACAGCACTTACACCTATGAAGGTTCCCAATCATAGCCATTTCTCTCTATTTTCATTTTCAGCATTTCAGTCTTCCACCAATTGTATTTACTTGATTGTGCCAATCTTCAGATTGACGCTGCCACAAATCAGGGAGAGAGACTGGGCAGGCGCTAAGGGTATTCTCCAGCTGATCAGAGAAAGCAGGAAGGATTGGGAGAGCATCTCTGTAGCGACCATCCTCAGCTGGAAGAAAATGCATTGATTTATTTTAGAAAGCTGAACAGAACGCTGTGATCCTATATTTATAACACAGCTTGTTTGGTCGTCTGTGTCAAGAGCGAGAGTGGATTCAACGAAAACAGCAGGTAACGTTAGCATTAGCTTGCTGGCTAGCTAACATTACAGCTGTGTGTGTGTTTTCTCTGTGGCTATGAAATGTACGTAGCGGCCTGTCTGCATATTCATTTTAGCCACAATCTAGACTATACTCTTAACTAAAATAATGACATTGTATTTGTTGAATTCAAATAGCTAGTCCTGATTTGTGTTAGCTAGCCAATTATTAACCAACTGGCTAGCTAAACCGGCTCTGCTAGCTGACGTACATTTTCCATTCACAGAAGACAATGACTGTCTGGCTTTCTCGATATTTCAGATTTAGCTGGCTGTGTGGCTTGACTGCAAGCTCGCTCGATATAGCTCACTATTCTTGATGGCGAATAGCTGAGGATAGCTACTGTATCTAACGAACCTTAGCTGGCTATTGTTACACAATCAGTGTTGTTGATGTCAAAGGATTAATTGGTGTCAAATGATTAATGTTACTGGTTATGTCTTTAGATCAGAGGAGATGTATCTGTGTGTCAACTGGATTTTATGTAGAGTGCTAGCTAATCCATTGAGTCCTGTAATCATCAAATACCATGGTAAACTGCAGCTCAGCTATGCCCCGGGCAGGGCCTTTCATTGCCTAATAAGTCGCTGTCATACCAGCTTTCTGGTATACAGACTGAACTAAAGCACTTAAACGTGGAAAGTTTCCTTACAAGTTAGAACGTTGTAAGGATTTCGTCAATACATGTACCCGAGTTAGTTGTCCAAGGTACAGCTGATATAGGAACGTCGGCGAGGTCTTGCATATATTATTGATAGTCTACCTGTTTTAACCAACTCCTGTATCATACACCAGGCTATGTGAAGTGTGAACTATGCTCTCAGCCAAACAGAAATATCAGTTTTACTTCCTTCAGATAAACCTTTGATTATGGCTGCCTAAACTGGTTGTTTACTTTCTTACCAGATTTGAGGCTCTCTGTCATTTCATCATTCCCCTTATAGCTGATGCCATTTAGATACTAGGAATAGGCTACACCTTCTCAGCTGATAACTGCTTTTTCCTCACTTGATTTTTAAATGCACAATCTGTAGTTTCACAGTCCCATGTGGCATTGGGACAAAGTTCCCTCTCCATCTCTCTCTTCCCATCCATCCTTCTTTTCTTCATAGATTTTGGGATGACCAAAACTTCTTACCACAACATGACGTTACAGATTGTGCCTTTAAAGTGCTTATTTCAAAGCTGCGTACGTACATATGTCCAACTCAGCTCTGCTAGATTTGGCTTTTCTCTTCTTTCTGTGCATCTCTCTCTCTCTCTCTTTTCTCTGTAGTTGCGTGAGATAGAGCCCTGTCCCCTGCCACTATCTCCTTCTCTGTTTACCAGAAAGTTCCACTCCGCTCCTGGCCACGGAACGGCCCTTTTCCAACTGCACTGCCAGAAGGAGACGCTGAGAAAAGCAACAGTTTCAGAGTCTGAGCTGGATTCAATGGTACCAGAGGGACTGGAGGAACTTGGGTGGAGGGGCTGGGGCAGGAGAGAAGGGCTTGGGGTGGAAGCTGTGAAGACAGGAGAGGTGGGATGTGTTTAGACATAGTTCAATTCAACAAATCTTTGTCCCCAATTCATGTGCAGCATAAAAGTATGAAAAGGCGATGGGTTTAGAGTGGGTAAAGGAGGTATTTACTCTTCCTTGCGCTGTCTCTCCTCACCTAAATGCATTTGACTTCAGTTTCAGTGGAACAATTTGATGTTTGGTTGTACAACTCAGAGGCTACACAGGAGGCCTTTGTTCCACTGAGAATCAGGGGTTGAGTTTTATGGACCTGGGGCTGGGTTTGATGCACACTCATGTATTCAACTGATCTGGGAACAGGAATGGTTGAGGCTAGCTGGAGGAACAACATGTTTTCTACTCCAAGGTTCAGAGAAAGAGACAGGGCCTAGGGAGGAGAGCGGAGAGGAGGAACCAGGAAGGAGACGGAAGGAGGAGAGTCAGACACTCAATGAAGAGGTACAGGCAACAGAGAACAGACACAGGAGACCTCCCCTGAGTGAGCTTGGTTCCACAGCATAGCCAGCAAGAAGTTTTAAATCAAACCCTGCTCCCCAATAAAACTGCTCCCACGTACCATCCCTTAACAGGGAACAGGCAGGAGAGAGGAGCACCTCTGAAAAACAACTAAGGCCACTCTGCTGAAATGGAACATTTTAGTGTTTAAAAATCTGTCCAACAGCAACACCCACTCATAAGTAGGCCTAACTCTCCTACATCACATCCTGGCAGGCCTGAAATAATCCCTCTAGGCCTAGGGGTTAGGGGAAATGGTTTTAAAACCGGAATGGTTCTGTTACTGAATATGCTTATTTAAAAACTCTAAATGAGTTGTATATGTTTTGAAGATTTAGGTGAAGTGTTCTTCTCTGCTCTCACTTTACATGGTGAGGACTGCAGGCCTCACACACACAAACCCCACTCCTTTTTGGACTGCTCTGTCTGCTGTTAAACTTAAATATTTGTTTGATGTAACATGACCAGTGTTTTCCAGAAACACTGTGTACAAAACATTAAGAACAGCTGCTCTTTCCATGACATAGACTGACCAGGTGAATCCAGGTGAAAGCTATAAACTCTTATTGATATTACTTGTTAAATCCACTTCAATCAGTGTCGGTGAAAGGGAGGAGACCGTTTTAAAGAAGGATTTTTAAGCCTTGGGACAACTGCGATGGATTGTCTGTGAGTGCCGTTCAGAGGGTGAATGGGCAAGACCAAACACGTAAGTGCCTTTGAACTGGGTATGGTAGTAGGTGCCAGGCGCACTGGTTTGTGTCAAGAACATTCACCATCAACAGTTTTGTGTGTATATATGTGTGTGTGTATATATATATATATATATATATATATATATATATATGTATGTATGTATGTGTGTGTGTATAAAGTATGGTCCACCAAATGACATCCAGTCAACTTGACACATCTGTGGGAAGCATTGGAGTCAACATTGGCCAGCATTCCTAATGTTTGGCATACTCCGTTTATAGATTTAGCGGTGGCGTAAAGACTCAGGGAACATTGAGAGGAACCAGACTCGATCATTATTCTGAACATTAGAGGTTGTGTTGGACTCAGAAGTGTGTAAAGACTCAAGCAGGCAGGCCAGCTATGCCACACTATATCTGTGATGTGATAACCATCTGGACAGTAAGCTGGTGTTGAGTGAGTGCTGTGTATGTTTGGTATTTGTCTGGCGATGGTATGATGACTGTAGCAGCAGTGGTCACCTGGAGGACTCGCTAACAGTTTGCAGGCTTTCGTTTCCAGCCCAGCACACCTGATTCTACTTATCATGGTTGATTATTGGATGTGTTATTGCTGGCTGGAGCTAAAGCCTGGACCCCCCCCCCCAGTAGGACCAGGGTTGCTGCTGTAGCAGACAGTATTGTATTGTGTGTGAGGTCTCTAACGGGTGTGTTGCTCCTCCTGTCCTACAGAGGGAACCAGAGCGGGAGGAGCAGCCTGACAACGCCAACATGCCTCCCAAGTTTAAACGACACCTCAACGATGAAGAGGTCACTGGATCCATACGCAGCGAGAGGGTGAGACACTGGTGGAGGGAGTCAGGTTCAATGGTTTCTATTCTATTTACAGTGCAAACTCATTTAAACTCGGAATTAAAAACAAGGGGAGAGAGATTTTGCAAGAGGGACATTGCAGGGAGACGGCAACCCTTCTCTGAGGTTCAGAGAGGACCCATTCCTACTCTGTCTCAGCATTGTTATTGTCTTCAGCTAAGATCAAAGAGAAACAGACACACACCCCCCTCGCCATACCGTCTTCTCTGATAATAGCTCCCAGTCCTCTCCTGGCTCCCGGGACCACATCCAGGAGTGGGCAGAGCAGTGACACGCAGTCAGACGGCGAGGGTTGAACGTGGGTAGTGGAGAGGCAGAAAGGGCTTTTGAACCACTCCTCAGATAAAAACTATAGTAGCCTTTATCATATGGATTACATTCCCCCAGTAATCTGGTGATATCTTTATATGCAGCAAGAAATATATTTATATCATTAAAGGTCCAATGCAGCTGTTTTTATCTCAATATCAAATCATTTCTGGGTAACAATTTTCAATGAAAATGATAAAAAAAGAAACCAAAATAGCTTCTTAGCGAAATGCAATTTCTCAAACAAGAATTTTGCTAGGACTGTTTGGGAGTGGTCTGGGAGAGATGTGTCTGACCCTTGACCTCTGCCCCCTCACAGAGGAACCTGTTGGAGGAAGACTCTGATGAAGAGGAGGACTTCTTCCTGTGAGTAATAATCCCACATACATTGTTTGTGTCTGAAATTACTACTTATTTCTGCCTATTTCTGCTTTCGAATAGAGCCTATTTTGGGCTGTAAGGCTGTGTATTTGGAGCCAACAGATTTTCTGTATGCTTGTCTTTCAGGAGGGGACCAACTGGACCCAGATTTGGAGCCGGAAATGACAAAATCAGACAGTAAGTGTGTGTGTGTATCTTTGGGGAGGGGGGCTTGAGTCGTATTAGAAATTATGAATGAAAGACATAATTCCCTTTTTTTTTTTTTTTTGAATTTCCTGCACCATTAACAAATCTGATTTGAAAATAACTACATGTGTTTCTGTGGAACTGCTGAACACAGTTGATTTTGATGGTTCTGGATACAATACCTCCTAGTAGTACTGCCTCTTACTGGAACCCTCTCTGATTCCAAGGTGGACCTTGTCTTTTGGGCAGCAGGTGGTCTAGCAGTTGGTCTAGTAGTCACCACCGATGCCCACAGCACATCGACTGCATGTCTGTTCTCCAATCACAGCCCTTCCGCTGTCATGTCTATCTCTGTCTGCCTGCCTGTCTGTTTGAGCGGTAATTTCCAGACAGACAGAGGTCCCTTGGTGCATCGCAGATTATTTGATGTATCTGGTCAGGTTGGTGCCCTTGAGCCGGTGCTTGGTTTAGTCAAAGACCCTTCTTCTGGAGCACTTGGAAGACGGCTTGGCACAGAACTCGTTATGTTTCTCCATGCGGCTGTGATCAATGCACCGGCTGCAGTGCTCACACGGCTTCAGCTTGAAGTTGGTAGCACTCATTCCAAATCAACATTTCGTCTCCACCTGAATGAAGGAATTAGCCTAATTAGTTTGTTAGTTTGGCAAATTTAAAATCCATTGAGTTTTCCTTATGAATAGAACACTACACAGATTAAAATGGTCAAGGATAAAAATCACAATCAACCAAATTATTTCCATTGTGGTCCTCCTCGTTATTAGATGGGCAAAGGTACGCACAGCTCAGGCAAGACTGTGCAGTGAGCCCTTTACATTTTATTAAATTGAAGAAAAAAAATACATTATACAAATAGGCCTACTTATGATAACAACAATGAATTATATCATCAATAGACTAATTCACCTCTCTGTTTTTCTTATTCTTTTCATTCACACTCTACTTGACTTGGACCCACTCCCTGTTCACCTATCTTTGCATTTCACAGTACCAGTCAAAAGTTTGGACACATATACTCATTGAAGAATAATAGTGAAGACATCAAAACTATGAAATAACACACATGGAATCATGTATTAACCAAAAAAGTGTTAAACAAATCTACATATATTTTATATTTGAGATTCTTCAAAGTAACCACCCTTTGCTTTGATGACAGCTTTGCACACTCTTGGCATTCTCTCAACCCTCTTCATGAGGAATGCTTTTCCAACCGTCTTGAAGCAGTTCCCACATATGCTGAGCACTTGTTGGCTGTTTTTCCTCTCTGCGGTCCAACTCATCCCAAACCATCTGTTTGGTTGAGATCGGGTGATTGTAGAGGCCAAGTCATCTGATGCAGCACCATCACTCTCCTTCTTTGTCAAATAGCCCTTACACAGCCTGGAGGTGTGTTTTTTGAGTCTTGTCCTGTTGAAAAATAAATGATAGTCCCACTAAGCACAAACCAGATGGGATGGTGTGTCGCTGCAGAATGCTGTGGTAGCCATGCTGGTTAAGTATGCCTTGAATTCTAAATAATGTGTTATTTCATATTTTTGATGTCTTCACTATTAGTCTACAGTACATGTAGAAAATAGTAAAAATAAAAACCCTGGAATGAGTAGGTGTGTCAACATTTGACTGGTACTGTATACAGTGGGGCAAAAAAGTATTTAGTCAGCCACCAATTGTGCAAGTTCTCCCACTTAAAAAGACGAGAGGCCTGTAATTTTCATCATAGGTACACTTCAACTATGACAGACAAAATGAAAAAAATAATAATAATCACACTAGGATTTTTAATGAATTTATTTCCAAATTATGGTGGAAAATAATTATTTGGTCAATAACAAAAGTTTATGTCAATACTTTGTTATATACCCTTTTTTGGCAATGACAGAGGTCAAACGCTTTCTGTAAGTCTTCACAAGGTTTTCACACACTGTTGCTGGTATTTTGGCCCATTCCTCCATGCAGATCTCCTTTAGAGCAGTGATGTTTTGGGGCTGTTGCTGGGCAACACGGACTTTCAACTCCCTCCAAAGATTTTCTATGGGGTTGAGATCTGGAGACTGGCTAGGCCACTCCAGGACCTTGAAATGCTTCTTACGAAGCCACTCCTTCGTTGTCCGGGCGGTGTGTTTGGGATCATTGTCATGCTGAAAGACCCAGCCACGTTTCATCTTCAATGCCCTTGCTGATGGAAGGAGGTTTTCACTCAAAATCTCACGATACGTGGCCCCATTCATTCTTTCCTTTACACGGATCAGTCATCCTGGTCCCTTTGCAGAAAAACAGCCCCAAAGCATGATGTTTCCACCCCCATGCTTCACAGTAGGTATGGTGTTCTTTGGATGCAACTCAGCATTCTTTGTCCTCCAAGCACGACGAGTTGAGTTTTTACCAAAAAGTTATATTTTGGTTTCATCTGACCATATGACATTCTCCCAATCTTCGTTTGGTTCATCCAAATGCTCTCTAGCAAACTTCAGACGGGCCTGGACATGTACTGGCTTAAGCAGGGGGACACTGCAGGATTTGTGTCCCTGGCAGCGTAGTGTGTTACTGATGGTAGGCTTTGTTACTTTGGTCCCAGCTCTCTGCAGGTCATTCACTAGGTCCCCCCGTGTGGTTCTGGGATTTTTGCCTACCGTTCTTGTGATCATTTTGACCCCACGGGGTGAGATCTTGCGTGGAGCCCCAGATCGAGGGAGATTATCAGTGGTCTTGTATGTCTTCCATTTCCTAATAATTGCTCCCACAGTTGATTTCTTTAAATCAAGCTGCTTACCTATTGCAGATTCAGTCTTCCCAGCCTGGTGCAGGTCTACAATTTTGTTTCTGGTGTCCTTTGACAGCTCTTTGGTCTTGGCCATAGTGGAGTTTTGAGTGTGACTGTTTGAGGTTGTGGACAGGTGTCTTTTATACTGATAACAAGTTCAAACAGGTGTCATTAATACAGGTAACGAGTGGAGGACAGAGGAGCCTCATAATGAAAAAGTCTGTGAGAGCTCGAAATCTTGCTTGTTTGTAGGTGACCAAATACTTATTTTCCACCATAATTTGCAAATAACTTCATTAAAAATCCTACAATGTGATTTTCTGGATTTTTTTTTCTCCTTTTGTCTGTCATAGTTGAAGTGTACCTATGATGAAAATTACAGGCGCCTCATCTTTTTAAGTGGGAGAACTTGCACAATTGGTGGCTGACTAAATACTTTTTTGCCCAACTGTATATATATATATATTTTTTTTAATCTCACATCTGCTTTGGCTTACTCTCCATGCTGCCCTCTTCTTCGTTTTTCCTCGCCTCTTTCCTCTTCCTCATCTCTTATTTCCCATAGGTCAGAATCTACCTTCATTTGGCAGATCTCTTGGATGTACTTCTTCATCTTGAACTGTTTACAGCCTCAATTCTTCTTGGGTATGACGTTACTAGCTTGGCACACCTGTATTTTGGGATTTTCTCCCAATCTTCTCTGTAGATTGTCAGGATGGATGAGGAGTGTCACTGCACAGCTATTTTCAGAGCTACCCAGAGATGTTTGATCGGGTTCAAGTCTGAGCTCTGGCTGGGCAACTCAAGGACATTCAGAAACTTGTCCCGAAGCCACTCCTGTGTTTTGGCTGTGTGCTTTGGGTCGTTGTCCTGTTGGAAGGTGAACCTTTGCCCCAGTCTGAGGTCCTGAGTGCTCTGGAGCAGCTTTCATCAAAGATCTCTCGGTACTTTGTTCCGTTCATCTTTCCCTCGATCCTGACATGTCTCTCAGTCCCTGCCGCTGAAAAACATCCCCACAGCATGATGCTGCCACCACCATTCTTCACCGTAGGGATGGTGCCAGGTTTCGTCCAGACATGATTCTTGGCATTCAGGCCAAAGATTTCAATCTTGTTTTCATCAGACCAGAGAATCTTGTTTCTCATGGTCTGAGAGTCCTTTAGGTGCCTCTTGGCAAACTCCAAGTGGGCTGTCATATGTCTTTTTACTGAGTGGCTTCCGTCTGGCCATTCTACCATAAAGGCCTGATTAGTGGAGTGTTACAGAGATGGGAGAACCTACTAGAAGGACAACCATCTCCACAGAGGAACTCTGAAGCTCTGTCAGAGTGACCATCAGGTTCTTGGTCACCTCCCTGACCAAGGCCCTTCTTCCCCAATTGGATGGGCGGCCAGCTCTAGGAAGAGCCTTGATGGTTCCAAACTCCTTCCATTTAAGAATGAATTTAAGAAGAACAATGCTGCAGACATTTTTTGGTACCCTTCCCCAGATCTGTGCCTAGACACAATCCAGTCTCAGCTATACGGACAATTCCTTCGACCTCATGGCTTGGTTTTTGGCTCTGACATGTACTGTCACCTTATCGACAGGTGTGTGCCTTTCCAAATCATGTCCAATTAATTGAATTTACCACAGGTGGACTCAAATCAAGTTGTAGAAACATCTCAAGGATGATCAATGGAAACAGGATGCACCTGAGCTCAATTTCGAGTCTGATAGCAAAGGGTCTGAATACTTATGTAAATAATATTTTAATGTTTTTTTTTTAATACCTGGCTAACATCCAGTGAGATTGCAGAGCGCCAAATACAGAAATACTCATTATAATAATTTAGAAAAGATACAACTATTTTACATAGGTTTAAAGATGAACCTCTTGTGAATCCAACCACGGTGTCAGATTTCAAAAATGCTTTATGGCGACGCATACCTTACGATTATTTGAGAACGTAGCCCAGCAGACAAATCATTACAAACAGTAACCAGCCAAGTATAAGAGTTACACAAGTCAGAAATAGAGAGAGAATTAATCACTTACCTTTGATGATCTTCATATGGTTGCACTCAGAAGACATTCATTTATTCAATAAATGTTCCTTTTGTTCAATAAAGTCTCTTTATATCCAAAAACCTCAGTTTTGTTCAGTAATCCACAGGCTCAAACGCAGTCACAACAGGCAGACAAAAAATCCAAATAGTATCCATAAAGTTCGTAGAAACATTTCAAACAATGTTAATAATCAATCCTCAGGTTGTTTTTAGCCTAAATAATCAATAATATTTCAACCTGACAATAACGTCGTCAATATAAAAGGTAAACAAGAAAGGCACTCTCGCGCTCATGAAAAAGCTCTGTGACACGGCAGGGTCCACTCATTCAGACTGCTCTTACTCCCTCATTTTTCAGAATACAAGCCTGAAACTATTTCTAAAGACTGTTTAACATCTAGTGGAAGGCATAGGAACTGAAATTTGAGTCCTAAGTCAATGGATACTGTAATGGCATTGAATAGAAAACTACAAAAATAAAACAATCCTACATCCTGAATGGATTTTTCTCAGGTTTTTGCCTGCCAAATCAGTTCTGTTATACTCACAGACACTATTTTAACAGTTTTGGAAACTTTAGTGTTTTCGGTCATTAAGACACTAACAGCTTACAGATGGTAGGCAATTAAGGTCACAGTTATGAAAACGTAGGACACTAAAGAGGCCCTTCTACTGGTTCTGAAAAACACCAAATGAAAGATGCCCAGGGTCCCTGCTCATCTGTGTGAACGTGCCTTAGGCATGCTGCAAGGAGGCATGAGGACTGCAGATGTGGCCAGGGCAATAAATTGCAATGTCTGTACTGTGAGACACTTAAGACAGTGCTACAGGGAGACCGGACGGACAGCTGATCGTCTTTGCAGTGACAGACCATGTGTAACAACACCTGCACAGGATCGGTACATCCGAATAACACACCTGCGGGACAGGTACAGGATGGCAACAATATCTGCTCGCGTTACACCAGGAACGCACAATCCCTCCATCAGTGCTCAGATTGTCTGCAATAGGCTGAGAGAGGCTGGACTGAGGGCTTGTAGGCCAACAATGTCGCCTATGGGCACAAACCCACCGTCGCTGGACCAGACAGGACTGGCAAAAAGTGCTTTTCAGTGACGAGTCACGGTTTTGTCTCACCAGGGGTGATGGTCGGATTCTGGTTTATCAAATCCCACAGGCGTTACACCGAGGCCGGTACTCTGAAGCGGGGTCAATTTGGAGGTGGAGGGTCCGTCATGGTCTGGGGCAGTGTGTCACAACATCATCGTACTGAGCTTGTTGTCATTGCAGGCAATCTCAACGCTGTGCATTACAGGGAAGACATCCTCCTCCCTCGTGGTACTCTTCCTGTAGGCTCATCCTGACATGACCCTCCAGCATAACAATGCCACCTGCTCATTCTGTGTGATTTCTTGCAAGACAGGAATGTCAGTGTTCTGCCATGGCCAGCGAAGAACCCGGATCTCAATCCCATTGAGCACGCCTGGGTCCTGTTGGATCGGAGGGTGAGGGCTGGGGCCATTCCCCCCCAGAAATGTCCTGTAACTTGCAGGTGCCTTGGTGGAAGAGTGGGGAAACATCTCACAGCAAGAACTGGCAAATCTGTTGCAGTCCATGAGGAGGAGATGCACTGCAGTACTTAATGAAGCTGGTGGCCACAACAGAGATTTACTTTTGACCCCCCCCCCCCCCCCCCCTTTGTTCAGGGACACATTATTCCATTTCCAAATATTTACAGATGTTAAGTTTTCTGAAAATAAACGCAGTTGACCGTGAGAGGACATATTTCTTTGCTGAGTTTATTTAAACACAGTACATTTCTTCGAGAGGAAAAGTGTTACTCTACCCAATGATATCACATAACACATTGTACATCAAATTATCTTGTAATATGGAGTGTGTGCGTGCTCCCCATACACCCCAGCAGAGTTCAGAAAAAGAGCCCAGCCACAGACTGTCTTAGTATTATGTAACATAGTCTAATATGTGATGTAAGGATCATGAATATCATCCACCTGGTTTTTGATTTTCACTTTTTTTTCTCACTTTTTTCAATCGCTGGCAGAGAAGAATACGTGACTGCATACGTGACTGCAGAAGAATACACGACTCTCTCCCCCACTCCCTTTCTCCTCCTGTCTGTGCCAGTTGTCTGTGTGAGGTTTGTGTCAGGACATGCCATGCCAGGCTCAGTTGGGCCCAGGTGAGGGGTGTGGTCCAGTCCAGGTGTGTGTGTGTGGGAGAGAGTCAGGTGTTGGCAGCCAGGTGAGGACGCTAGGACTACAGCCAGGTGTGATGGAGAGATTACCTGGGCAGGACACTCAGGACAAACAAAAAATCAGACTAGTCCTTGCCTGCTCTGCTGGATACCATGTATCAGTCCAGAGAATAGGGTGTGTGTGTGTGCATTAAGTTGAAAATAGCTCTGTGTGTGGGCTTGTGAATGTATCAGTAAGAACAGCAGTACCAGCCAAAGAACTGCCCCACCTTCAACAGAGTTCACATTCTGTTTGTGTGTTGACATTCACTTTTTTTTTTTCTTCTCTCCACTCCCTCAGAGTTCAGTCGCAGGTTGATGAGGTCATCGATGTGATGCAGGAGAACATCTCCAAGGTGATCGACAGGGGAGAGCGACTGGAGGACCTGCAGGACAAGTCAGGTGAGACTCAAGTCATTTTCAGATCTATATATTAATATCTGCAGAACTAAGTGGCCTGGTGGTTAGTGTCTGACCCTGAGATTGGAAGGTTGGGCTGTTTCCTAGGACGTCATTGTAAACAAGAATTTGTTCTTAACTGACTTACCTAGTTAAATAAAGGTTAAATAAAAAAATGGGAGTAAAAATGGGACCCAATGCATCTCTGCTTGGCATTCAGCATTAGGAGATAGATTGGTGTTAAAGCCCTGCGATAGACTTGCGTCCTGGCGGTGTACTTGCACATCAAATATCCTCACGCTACAGAAACGGGACAGGCTACTTACTTACTCTGACACACCGCCATCTCTAGAGACTATTATAAAAACACTCTAGACTCCTGTCTTACATAAACCGATAGGAAAGGAAATTCCTCAGTGTGCCCAGCCGGAAGTTTGTACAAGGAAGAAACCATTCCTGAAATTCCATGACCTGGAATTCTGACTGGTCTATTAGTCACCCTCTACAGGCGCTCATATCCCGCTGGGAATTCTACTCAGTCACTCTGGAATGGGAATAAGACGAGGCTAACTCTCACTCCTGACTGCTCTTCTCTGGTTATCATGGATCGGAGCCAAATGTGGCGATGGCATGCAGAACGCACACCAGATGCAGGGTTTAGATGGGCAGGTGTGGCAACTATAAAGGAAGTAAATGGAGTCTCGTCTGTACTGTAGTAATAGTGATTATTATTAGAGCTGTTTTTCATCTGGGGCATTAAGGAGGCAGATCGCTAATTTCCAGGACGTTGGGAAATGCCTTCAAAACCGGCCACTAGGATCCACAGTGCGCGCTATTAGCGTCAAGTAGGCTTGGGTTTTGTTAGTGTTAAAGACTCTGGATCAGAAGGTTGTGCGTTCGATCCCAGTGATGGACGCTAGTCTTTTTTTGGGGGGGGGGTTAATCCTATCCCAAAACTTAATCCTTAACCTTCTAAATTTGACGTTTGGAGAACTGAGCAGGAGGAGTCAACCTGGGGTGTCAAAAATACAACAAAAAAATTGACATTTTGAGCAACTTTGAAATTTTGACATTTGGAGGAACGGAACAATACTGAGCAGGAAAACTTCAATCTGTTTTAGCTCATTTCTACTGGCATGTCACATGCAACAAGAGGAGAAAAACAACTCTAGACCACCTCTACTCCAAACGCAGAGATGCGTACAAAGCTCTCCCTCGCCCTCCATTTGGCAAATCTGACCATAATTCTATCTTTCTGATTCCGGCTTACAAGCAAAAACTAAAGCGGTAGTGGTCAGATGACACAGATGCTAAACTACAGGATTGTTTTGCTAGCACAGACTGGAATATGTTCCGGGTTAGACTGGAATATGTTCCGGGTTCATCCGATGGCATTGAGGATTATACCACATCATTCACCAGCTTCATCAATAAGTGCACTGATGACGCGTCCCCACAGTGACCGTGCGTAGATACCCCAACCAGAAGCCATGGATTACAGGCACCAATCCACACTGAGCTAAACGGTAGAGCTGACAATTTCAAGGGGCGGGACACTAACCCGGACGCTTATAAGAAATCGTGCTATGCCCTTCGACGAACCATCAAACAGGCAAAGCTTCAATACAGGACTAAGATTGAATCCTACTACACCGCTTCTGACTCTCATCGGATGTGGCAGGGCTTGCAAACTATCACGGACTACAAAGGGAAGCCCAGCCATGAGCTGCCCAGTGACAGGAGCCTCCCAGACAATCAAAATGAATTCTATGCGCACTTCGAGGCAAGCAACATTTAAGCATACATGAGAGTACCAGTTGTTTCCGGACAACTGTGATCCAGCTCTCCGTAGCCGATGTAAGTAAGACCTAAACCCTTGTGTAGTCTTAACATTCTGTATGCTCCCCTTGTGCTAAGGGTAAAAAAATGACCTGCCTTCACCAAACCCCTAAAATAAAGCTGCTTAATAATTGAATTTTAAATCCCAAATCTATTTTGCATGAAGAAACAACCTGTCAATCATCACAAACTTTGTGAATATCTGTGTTTTCCCTCTTCACCATGCAGGAAGACTGCATTTAATCAGTGGACACCACTGTTTTATTACAACACACCTGGCATAATTGTTTTCTTTACTAAAGTAGAGGTTTATTATTATTATTGCTAAAGGCACTGCATTGGTGTAAAACATTTTTTAGCAAGAGATAGCACTTGTATAGCCTAAAAGTAGCAGAAATGTGCAGAACGTAGTTTAGAATCCATTTTATTGAAAGGAAACAATAAGTCTTGTACGTTTTTGGCAACATAGTGATATATTCTTATATACTGTACAATGAGGAATTCAACTACAAAATACTAGTCTTCTCCCATTTTCTTTTGAACCATTTCCCCCACCCACAACTTGTATAAACAACAACAATAAATAAGAATAAAATAAGATAATAGATACAAAACAAAAGCGTGAAGAACATAAATCAATCAACTCTAATTAGCACATGTAGGACAGTATGCAAGTGTGTGTGCATGGATTTTGCAGATGTATTTCTTACATGTGCAGCACATAGTATTTGTTTTACAGTCCTTTGGGGCGCAGAATTGGCATCTCCTCCTCTTGCCTGCCCCAGCTGCAGCCTCAGGTGGATTAAGACAAGATTCAGCCACTTGAACAGCTTTCACAAGCGCTGCAGAGGCTGCTCTGCTGGGGAGGCGCTCTCTTCTTTGAATGTGTGGGGTTACAAGTGCCTTTCCCAGCTGCTCTAGGAACACCCTCCTCTTGTTCTGCTTATCAGGCATCCAGGTAGGGTTGATCTTGTTCCATGTCACGAAGGCATTGTTTGAGGACACATCAATGACATTATGGAACATGACCAGGACCAGCGGGCTTTCATCCTCCTGCAGCTGTAAGTTCCAATCACCTTTTCCAGGTTGTCTTGCTATTTCTAACTGTGCCAACCATGGTGATCTTCCTCTTCAGGAGCTGCTGGCTGAGTTCATAAGAGGTAAAGAAATTGTCACATGTGACATTGTGACTCCCCAGTCCATCTGTCACATCAAGCACAACCCGCATCCCCTGGTTCTTCTCTGGGCCTCCACTGGTCGGCTTCCTGGTGTAGACTTGCATCTTCCAAGCGTAGCTGGATTGTGCATCACAGGCCACCCATATCTTGATGCCATACTTTGCTGGCTTGCTGGGCATATACTTCTGGAAAGGACAGCGACCTTTTGACAAAAGAGATTACTATCAGTAATTAGTATCAGTGTCACAGAAAACAGTCCCATAAATCAATGATCTTACAGCAATATAAAATGAACTGTGAAAATCACTTACCTTACAGATATGAAAATAAAAATGTACCCCTGAATGGAGCCAGTTGCTCATCTACTGTTACTTAAGGCCCAGGGTGGTAGAGGTACGGCAGACGTCTCCCAGACCTCTCTTATGGCCGCCAGTTTGTCTCACACGTCTTGCAGGTCTTGACTCAAGGCTATCAAATCGTAGCATTCTTGAGAAAGTGTGAAAGACTCTGTGGGATCGTGGCAAGGAACATCACCCTTCCCCTCTCTGCATCTGAGACTACATGTAGCCTCGTCTCGTGACCTATATACACCCGCTAAGATTAGCAGCCCTATGTAGGCACGCAGGTCAATCTCATCCATCCTTTTCCAGTTGTTTCCATATTTACAGAAACCCTCCAAATCTGTCATCTCCAGAATTATTTTTTTGATGGCTGGTGTGATGAACATGTAGAATGTTGAGGCGATGTCCTGGGCAACTGCATGTCTTGTGGGCCCTGGGGTCATCCTTATAACATGTTGTGCTGCTATCCTGGCCTGGTTGTCATATGGTGAAAAGGACCATGTTATTTGCTGTTCTTTGACAAAAATGTCTCTCTTTCAGCTTGGGGGGATTTCTTCATCTGAAGATGATGCATCCCGCCTCCCGGGTGGTGCAGTGGTTAAGGGCGCTGTATTGCAGCGCCAGCTGTGCCATCAGAGACTCTGGGTTCGCGCCCAGGCTCTGTCGTAACAGGCCGCGACCGGGAGGTCCATGGGGCGACACACAATTGGCCTAGCGTTGTCCGGGTTAGGGAGGGCTTGGTCGGTAGGGATGTCCTTGTCTCATCGCGCACCAGCAACTCCTGTGGCGGGCCGGGCGCAGTGCGCGCTAACAAAGGTTGCTAGGTGCACGGTGTTTCCTCCGACACATTGGTGCGGCTGGCTTCCGGGTTTGATGCGCGCTGTGTTAAGAAGCAGTGCGGCTAGGTTGGGTTGTGTATCGGAGGACGCATGATTTTTAACCTTCGTCTCCCCCGAGCCCATACGGGAGTTGTAGCGATGAGACAAGATAGTAGCTACTACAACAATTGGACACCACGAAATTGGGGAGAAAAAGGGGTAAAAAAAAGAGAGAAAAAAAAGAAGATGATGCATCCTGCTCTGAGTTGTATTCTTCCCCGTCTTCTTCTTCAGATACCTCCTCCTCTTCTAAATCATTGTGCTCTTGTTCCTCCTGGACATCTGAAAAAGTCAGACCTATTGGGCACTGAAACATGCACTCATGGCTTCAGCAAAGAGAGAACTATCGTGCAGCACCTTTATAGCCTCTGACTGCATTGCCCATTAGTAAACAATGCTTTCAAGAAATGTTTATTTTGTCTGTTCAATCAGTAGTACATATAATCTGTGTGTGTGTTTGTTTGTTTGTTTGTTTTAATGATTTTATAACTGCCGGGTCAAAAATGACTCTTAAGACTTTGTACCCTGGTGGTGTACAGCTTTCATGGATGTTTCACTTTTTCTCACAGTGGAGTCACTAGGTAAAGTCATAAAATTTCAAGTTGAAAAAAATATAATTTAGGGTGTTTTCTCCGCTGTTAAACATATAATTTTTGACCCTTAAGACACAAGGGTTAAACAGGTCACAAGGCCGCAGGGCCAGACAGATTACCAGGAAGTGTATTCAGAGCATGCGTTGACAAACTGGCAAGTGTCTTCACTGACATTTTCAACCTCTCCATCAGAGTCTGTAATGCTTACATGTTTCAAGTAGAGAAACTTGTGCCCAAGAATGCCAAGGTAACCTGCCTAAATGACTACCCGTAGAACTCGTCTGTAGCCATGATGCTTTGAAAGTCTGGTCATGGCTCACATCAACACCATCATCCCAGAAACCCTATACCCACTCCATTTCAACAGATCTACCCATACCATCCCAACAGATCCACAGATGATGCAATCTCTATTGCACTCCATACTGCCCTTCCCCACCTGGACAAAAGGAACACCTATGTGAGGATGCTGTTCAATGACTACAGCTCAGCGTTCAACCCCATAGTGCCCTCAAAGCTTGTCACTAAGCTAAGGATCCTGGGACTAAACACCTCCCTCTGCAACTGGATCCTGGAATTCCTGACCCCAGGTGGTAAGGGTAGGCAACAACACATCTTCCACGCTGATCCTCAACACGGGGGCCCCTCAAGGGTGCGTGCTTTGTCCCCTCCTATACTCCCTGTTCACCTACAACTGTGTGGCCAAGCACGACTCAAACACAATCATTAAGTTTGCCGATGGCACAACAGTGATCACTGACAACAATGAGATGGCCTATAGGGAGGAGGTCCAAGACCTAACCTGTACCCCCCCGCACATTGACTCGGAACTGGTACCCCGCCTGTATATAGCCACGTTATTGTTCATTTTTCTTACTTTAGTTTATTTACTAAATATTTTCTTAACTGTTATTTTTCTTAACTGCATTGTTGGTTAAGGGCTTGTAAGTAAGCTTTTCACGGTTGTATTCGGCGCATGTGACATACAATTTCATTTGATTATTATAACAGTCTTTCCACTAGATGTTGGAACATTGCTCCAGGGACTTTCTTCCATTCAGCCACGAGCATTACTGAGGTCGGGCATTAATGTTGGTTGATTAGGCTTGACTCGCAGTCGGCTTTCGAATTGATCCCAAAGGTGTTTGTTGGGGTTGAGGTCAGGGCTCTGTGCAGGCCAGTCAGGTTCATCCACACCGATCTCGAAAAAAAATATTTCTGTATGGACCTTGCTTTGTGCATGGGGGAATTGTCATGCTGAAATAGGAAAGGGCCTTCCCCAAACTGTTGCCACCAAGTTGGAAGCACAGAATCGTCTAGAATTTCACTGTTTGCTGCATTAAGATTTCCCTTCACTTTAACTAAGGGGCCTAACCAAACCATGAAAAACAGCCCCAGACCATTATTCCTCCTCCAAACTTTACAGTTTGCAATATTGGGGCTGGTAGGTTGCTCCTGGCATTCGTCAAACCCAGATTTGTCCGTCACATGACATCAAGTTTTTATTGTCACGTGCACAAGTACAGTGAAATGCCTTTCTTGCATTAGAGGAGAGTGGTTCGCCACAAGAACAGGAGATCTCTGCACGCTCAGCTTAGCAGCTTTCATGTCCCTGCCAACACACAGAATGTCAAACAACTGTCTGACTCCAAATAGAAAGAGAGATATTAAATACAACTTATATATAAGGACATGGAGAGGCAGAAGGAACGAGTTTGTGTTTAGGGTTTTGCTTTGGCAACATTAGGTTGCCCCTGTCATACCAAAGTTTGTTTTGAATCTGAGTGAGTGAGGTTTGAGTTTATTTGGTTTATTTGTCCATTTTAAAACACAATACAACCACACGTGGATACAGTACAATGCCATTAAATCTTTGAGGATGACACACAAAAGGTTAAAAACATATTTCCATTGTGGTGTTCGAGAAAATCCACGAAAACAAAATATACTGCAGATTATAAAATTTTAAAAAATCGCAAATACATCTCATCAGTAAGGAAAAATCTGTAAAAGGAATACAATATTTTAGCAGGTAACATTCATTGAAATGAAAACAGTTCTTTAAGCCTGTGCAGTGTTAAAGCATTAAGCCCATAAACCATTTCTTAAGGTTTGTCTTAAATTTCTTTAGTGTAGGGATGAATTTTATATGGTTTGGTACACCAGTCCATTCCTCAGCACCAATGTTAAGGAAATAACTTTTTCCAGCCATGCTCCTATAGCGCAGCGGTCTGATACTGGCAACACTGGCTCCTGAGTTTATCTGTCATGTGTTGGTCTAGTTCACATAACAAGTATGTAACAGAGCATTTTTCCTTCACCACTACACTATTACACTTGACAGAGAAGTTGGAAGAGTTTCTCACTTTGTGTTTGGAACCAAACAGGATAAATTCTGTCTTGCCTAAATGCAGAGTGTTTGTTGTCGGATAACCACTTACTGACTTCAGTCAGTTCGTTGCTTAGGGCCTTTTCAACAGTCTTCTTATTCTTATATGAAACCAGGAGGGCAGAATCATACAAGAACAGAGAGCACGAACAGGCAGAATCATACAAGAACAGAGAGCACGAACAGGCAGAATCCTACAAGAACAGGGAGCACGAACAGGCAGAATCATACAAGAACAGGGAGCACGAACAGGCAGAATCATACAAGAACAGGGAGCACGAACAGGCAGAATCATACAAGAACAGGGAGCACGAACAGGCAGAATCATACAAGAACAGAGAGCACGAACAGGCAGAATCATACAAGAACAGAGAGCACGAACAGGCAGAATCATACAAGAACAGAGAGCACGAACAGGCAGAATCATACAAGAACAGAGAGCACGGCAACAGGCAGAATCATACAAGAACAGAGAGCACGAACAGGCAGAATCATACAAGAACAGAGAGCACGAACAGGCAGAATCATACAAGAACAGAGAGCACGAACAGGCAGAATCATACAAGAACAGAGAGCACGAACAGGCAGAATCATACAAGAACAGAGAGCACGAACAGGCAGAATCATACAAGAACAGAGAGCACGAACAGGCAGAATCATACAAGAACAGAGAGCACGAACAGGCAGAATCATACAAGAACAGAGAGCACGAACAGGCAGAATCATACAAGAACAGAGAGCACGAACAGGCAGAATCATACAAGAACAGAGAGCACGAACAGGCAGAATCATACAAGAACAGAGAGCACGAACAGGCAGAATCATACAAGAACAGAGAGCACGAACAGGCAGAATCATACAAGAACAGAGAGCACGAACAGGCAGAATCATACAAGAACAGAGAGCACGAACAGGCAGAATCCAGGTCTTTGATGAAGAGCAAAATAAAAAAATTCTCCCCTGGGGGACACCATATTTGATCTCCTTAGCAATCAGACCGTGTTCCTCCCATATCCACCCTTTGGACCCTATCTGTTAGGTATGACTTTACCCATAATAAGGAGATTCTTTCAGTTTGTACAACAAAATATCATGCTTCACAGTACCAAATGCTTTTTGTAGTTTAAGCATGACCATACCACAGAAGTTGCCCGTGTCAATTTCTTGCTTGATAAAGTATCGTAAACAAGTGTCGGTAGGATAGGATTGTCTTCAACCGGACTGAAGGTCATTATGAAATGTCTTGGTCATCAATGTACTTTATGATCTGTTCATGGAGGGCCTTTTCTTAAACCTTTGACAACACAGTCAAGATTGACACTGGTTGGTAGTTCCCTTGTTCAACTTCGCTTCCTTTTTTGTACAAAGGAACAACTTTTGCATGTTTCAACTCTCGTGGTACCTTTCCATGTTGAATGGAAACGTTGATGTTTTTTACGTAAGGTCTGATACGATCAGCGGCACTGCTCAGGAATCTAGCTGGGATGTTATCCAGTCCCGTGGCTTTCTGTTTGTTTGTCTAGCTCTTTAAGCATCTTTGTCAAATCTGAAGTTGAAACCTGGGAAAATGCAAACTGTCTTTCGGAGAATAATAGATTTCAATATGATGGTTGCCAAAGTTGGTCAACAAGGTTGAGATGATCAGCCACTTGTGCTCTGTCAAAGGTTACAGTATAACATTGATGTTTAGTCCAATGCTGTTTGACTTTGTTTTTCGCTTGTTGCTTGTGCCTAGGTCAAGTTCAAGTCTTCCAGAGCTCCCTTGGGTTGTTTTTTTATGGATCTTGCTCTTATAGAAGGACTGTTTCACTTCGTCAACCAGCCTTTGTCATAGTTTTGGTTAATTTTCCTAGTGCAGTGTATTAAGAAATAGTCACTCATTCCATATGCAATTACACCACTTTGGGATATCTTGTGATTATCTGTGGTGTCACAGATTCTTGTGGGCTCATTTATCAACTGAGCCAAACAAAGTTTTGCAAAAGTTAGACAAGGCCTTATACAGGGGGCAGCTCGTTTTCAGTACATCAGTATTTGCATCACCCAGTAGAATCACTTCAGAGGTTAGAAAGTCACAGTAGGCAGTACACACATTTCCAAGGATCTCATAAAAGTGGCTCTGGTCTGGAGGTCTATACAGAGCCCCTACAAAGATTGCTTTGCTCTTAGGTAATAATATTGGTAGTTATAAAGGCTGGTTTGTCAAAATGTCTGTATACAGTTGTCGCAGTGACCTCATGAACATTCTATTGTCATCTGACATCACCCTGTGTTCCAAAAAGCGTCATTTCTCTATCTGATTACCAATAAAACCATCTGTTTAAAAAGGAATTTAGTAAATGTCAACCTTGCGAGTCAGGCAACTGAAAGCAACTTTCTAAACAATGTTATGGTTAGTTGCTAGCTTGTTCAAATAATGACCAGAGTATAGCTGAATTTGTTCTTAACTGACTTGCCTAGTTAAATAAAGATAAAATACATAAAAATAGCTGCTTAGCTACTTTTTATTCATTGTTACAGGAAAATAAACCCACCACAACAACATTATTTACAAGGTAATCACGGCGAGCTTACTGAAAATAGCTTACGACTGTTAGTGTGACGATATAAAAGTAGGTCATTCTGAGAATCTGAGAACTCCTGCACCTTCTTGTCACAGACTGATTTGGTCTTGTTGCTGTAGCAGCCCAGTAACCACGACAATGGATATTGCGACAGTTGCGGAGACATTTACTTTTTTGTCTGTGCAACAAAGAAACCAACAGTCTACAGACTTTCCACCGGAATATAAATTAAATGTCCTTTTGACCAGCAACACTTGTCGCATTCTATTTGTCTACAGACATGTCGTTAGACCAAGTATAAACCGCCGTTAAGTCATAGAGAAGGAGAATACAACACAGACAGCTCCTATCACATGTTGTTTACACGTTTCCTTCTGTGTCTCCCTGTCCCCCTCTTCTCTGTCTGTCCCCCACATCCCCTCTCTCTTCTCATCTTATCTCCCTTCACATGTGTGTGTCCTGTGGTCATGTGACCTTCCAGAGAGCCTATCAGACAACGCGTCAGCCTTCAGCAGCCGAGCCAAGCAGCTGCACAGGAGGATGTGGTGGAGAGACATGAAGGTGAGTCACCGTGTGTGTGTGCATCAGTGTCTGTATCCTTGTATTGCTTGTGTAATGCTTGTATCTGTCTTCTTCAGATGAAGGCCATCATAGCTCTGGTGGTGGTCGTTCTGCTACTTATCATCATCAGTGAGTATCAGCCTGAACAACACGTTATTGTATTGGTCAAGAATATAACCACACGGATTCAACTCATAGCACTAAACACACATATTTCTCTCTCTCTCTCTCTCTCAGTTCCGGTGATCTTGCGGTATCGCTAGTGTTTCGCCAGGATGAGGAAGAATCTCTCAATCCTTCTCCTCTTCCTCCCATTCTCCTGCACAAAGTCCTCCACACCAGCTAGGCGGCGCCATCTGCCCATAACCACAGATCCAAGATCAGCTCACCCTCTCCCAATGCTGACCTTTACCGTTAGGATGGAAAACACAAAACTGACCTAAGATCCGTGTCTACTAGGGACCACTTCATCCTACTCTGTGAGCCAGGGGTGACAAGGGTGACACAGGAAGCATTACGCTGGTGTTACGTAAGGGTTGGGTTTGCGTCCCAAATGATATCTTATTTAGGGAATAGGGTGTCATTTGAGATGCTGCCTGTGTCTCAGACACCTAATCAAACTAAAGGTGAACTCCATTCAGTACATAATACATATCAGCCAGTCATTAAGGTTAAGTTTCATATCATGTAGTCAGACTGATTCTAATGATAGTTGACTTTCAGTCAATCTGTCTGCTCCAGTTAGTCCATCAGCAGCTTAGAAACCGGTTATACAGGACTTGTAGCACACCAAAATATTTGGAGATTAAGAATGGAACCCCTACCACCTCCCATCTCACATGTTTAGAATGCTTTCAAGCCAAAACTGATGAGGCAATGGCTAAATCTTAATACACTACAGTGGCCTCCTCTACTTGTCTCCTTTCCTTCTTTCCTTTTCTTCACCCAGTTTGATCTGACACTAGCGGGACTGGTTCAAGCCAGTGAGAGGAAGCCACTGTGGAGTATTGGGACAACGTGTGTCCTACTGACATGTGTTACTGTTTGGCCACTGCTGATCTCATTTCCTGTTAGTAACACTATGCTCGCTGTCTCTCTCCAGATGGTTGAATTTGACCGTTTCTGTGATATTGAGTTCTGCTGGAAGGTTAACGTGAAGCTTATGAATGTCTGCTGCTATTCCCATTACCCCTGAGGAGCTAAGGGACAGACACTGTTCATTCCACTGCAAAGGCTGGAGGCGTCTGGTACCACTTGTTTATTCTGTGTGCGCGCATGTGATTCTCCTAGTCTGCCCTGTATTGAGATTGCGTGCCCTCGGTGTCCAAACATGCACGGCCTAGTGACGCGGGTCACCAGTACTGCCACACCACAGCAGCATAACAATTGATTAACACTTGATTTAAATCAGAAATGTTCAGTCTGGTTGGCTGATTGTTCGGTCTGGTTTGCTTATTTCCTTATAAAATCATAGACTTCGGAAGGTGTTGCAGAAGCAGCCCTGATACATTTAAATGAATGTGCCAGAGTTATGGAATTCCAGCCGTCTGTTCAGAAAGAAATGAAATAATTCCGAATAGTCTACTACACCAGGAGTAGGCCTATAATATAGCCACTGAGGATCAATAACTAAAACATGTAATGGCCTAGCTGTGGATTGTAGCCCAATAACAAGGAATAGGCTACAGCCAGGAATGTGCTGCAAATCTGCCAGTAAACAGCATGCAGACAAAACAGGCCTTTCGCAATATTTAAAATACAGTCGCAGGAAAACACAGGTTGGAAGGCAAATGGCTCCTGCTGAAAAGAGAAGACGAATCTGTCTGCTGTAGGATACCAAAATATTTTAGCAACTTCCAAAAAGGTGATCAAGTAACCATTGTTTACAGGTTAGAGATAGGCTTCTGGCATGAGCACATCAGCCATTGCGACTAGTGAGCTGTGCATTATTTCTCATTGGGTAAGTCAGTGAAACTGGAAAGCTTTTTTTAAGACTCATTTCCTCATTGTACAATATGTGTGTCTCCACACACCTAGGCTATTGATGGATTCAATACGTTTTTAATGATTTCAGTGTCAAAGTAGACTGTCATTTCGATCATTTTTGCGGTACTTAAAAAGATTCTGCCAATGTCTGCAGTCATGTAAAATGACGTAGAATTGCATGAAATGCGTTTACACAAGGCGCAATTTCTCCCGCCTTTACTGCTCTATTCCACTACGCAAATGCGATGATATGCATGCAATGCTTTATTACACTGAACAAAAATATAAATTCAACGTGCAGAAATTTCAGTTCATAGTTCACGTAAGGAAATCAGTCAATTTAAATCAATTCATTAGACCCTAATCTATGGATTTCACATGACCGGGAATATAGATATGCATCTGTTGGTCACAGATACCTTTTTAAATGTTTGTATCCATTTTGTTTTATTCCACCCCCCCCTTTTCTCCCCAATTGTCATGATTACAAACGTATCTCATCGCTGCAACTCCCCAAAGGGTTCGGGAGAGGCGAAGGTCGAGTCATGTGTCCCCTGAAACGTGACCCGCCAAACCGCGCTTCTTAACACCTGCCCGCTTAACCCGGAAGCCAGCTGCACTTATGTGTCAGAGGAAACACCGTTCAACTGACGACCGAGTCAGCCTGCAGGCGCCCGGCCCACCACAAGGAATCGCTAGAGCACGACGAGCCAAGTAAAGTCCCCCCAGCCAAACACTACCCTAACCCGGACAACGCTGGGCCAATTGTGCGCCGCCCTATTGGACTCCCGGTCACGGCCGGTAATGACACATCGAACCCCAGGCTGTAGTGACACTGCAACACTGCGATGCAGTGCCTTAGACCACTGCGCCACTCGGGAGGACTCCACGTGGATCAGAAAACCAGTCAGTATCTGGTGAGACCACTATTTGCCTCATGCAGCACCACACATTTCCTTCACATAGAGTTGATCAGGCTGTTGATTGTGGCCTGTGGAATTTCGTCCCACTTCAATGGCTGCGCGAATTTGCTTGAATTTGGCTGGAACTGGAAGACGCTGTTGTACACGTTGATCCAGAGCATCCTGAACATGGTCAATGGGTGACATGTGTGGTGAGTATGCAGGCCATGGAAGAACTGGGACATATTCAGCTTCCAGGAATTGTGTACAGATCCTTGCGACATGGGGCCGTGCATTATCATGCTGAAACATGAGGTGATCTCGTCAAGGTATCTCTGCATTCAATTTGCATTGATAAAATGTAGTTGTGTTCGTTGTGCGTAGCTTATGCCTGCCCTTATCATAACCCCACCACCACCATGGGGCACTCTGTTCACAACATTGACATCCGCAAACCGCTCGCCCACACGACGCCATACACGCTGTTTGCCATCTGCCCAGTACAGATGAAAACTGTATTAATCTGTGAAGAGCACACTTCTCCAGCATGCCAGTGGCCATCGAAGGTGAGCATTTACCCGCTGAAGTCCGTTACGACGCTGATCTGCAGTCAGGCCAAGACCCTGGTGAGGACGACGAGCACGCAGATGAGCTTTCTGAGATGGTTTCTGACAGTTTGTGCAGAAATTCTTTGGTTGTGCAAACCCACAGTTTCATCAGCTGTCCGGGTGGTTGGTCTCAGATAATCCCGCAGGTGAAGAAGCCGCATGTGGAGGTTCTGGGCTGGCATGGTTCCACGTGGTTTGCGGTTGTGAGGCCGGTTTGACATTCTACTAAATTCTCTAAAATGACTTTGGATGCTGCTTATGGTAAAGAAATTAACATTCAATTCTCTGGCAACATCTCTGGTAGACATTCCTGCAGTCAGCAAGCCAATTGTACTCTCTCTCTCAACTTGAGACTGGCATTGTGTTGTGTGACAAAACTGGACTTTTATTGTCCCTAGCACAAGGTGCACCTGTGTAATGATCATGCTTTTTAATCAGCTTCTTGATATGCCACACCTGTCACATGGATTGATTATCTTGGCAAAGGAGAAATACTCACTAACAGGGATGTAAACACATTTGTGCACAATTTAGTAAATTAACTATTTCTTGAACTGCATTGTTGGTTAAGGGCTTGTAAGTAAGCATTTCACGGTAATAGAATACCTGTTGTATTCGGCACATGTGACAAATAACATTTGATTTGTATTTGAGAGAAATAAGCTTTTTGTGCATATGGAACTTTTACACGTTACGTTTTATATTTTTATTCAGCATTAAAATAATTTTTTTGCCATGCGTTCTGGTACCTCAGAGCTCCCCAGGTCACTCCCCTTTCGCGCTCACTTTTTGTTCCTGCACCTCCTGATTTACAAATTAAGCACGGAACATAGTCTGGACTCCAGCTGAACACCATATAGGCCTACTAAAAATACTCACACAAGCCACTAGCCAGTCAGCAGTATAACATGAGTTAGATGATTATGAATATAAGCTGTATTGTGAATTTATTATTTATTAACATTGAAGAGAATTTTTGTACCGATTTATCTAGCTAGCTAACTAGTATATTTACATCGATTATCAGCTGATAGTCTACCTTATTTTCCCAATTCGAGGCACTGTAACTTACTTGCTTGCTTATAATTTGTGATAAGTGAGTTGTTGCAGAAATAAATAGGCCTATGCTAAAGAATTGCTACAGAGGCAGATAGTATGTTTTTTTGTTTTGTTTTGAGTACCTGCCCCCTGAAAGGTCTACCCTGGGTGTAACACTGCCTAATGTAATGACAGCACAGTGTCCAGCATATCTGTATACAATAACCCTACATCATCATTCCCTTTTTTTAATGTAATTTATTTGAGGTGTAAATATTGATCTGTAATGATGTACTATACTCTGTCATTACATTGAAAAACTGTCAAATACTGTAATGTTAATCTGACGTAATAAAATTATTTGAAAGAGTAGCTGCATTGATCTGGAGTTTGGTCTTGTTGATGTGACTTGTTTTAGTGGGGATGGGAAGAGAGAAGGATGGATAAAGTGATGGGAGGAGGGGGGGGTGATCGTTGGGGCCTAAGAGTGATTTTGTGTGTGCCTTCTCACCCCTCTGGGCTGGCATGTCAGAGACTGTGTGTGTGTATATAGACGGTACGTGCCACCATATGGGTGCCTGGTTTCCCGTTCAGCGAGCCAATAAGGTCTGCTGGTATTCCTCTCATCTCATTATCTGCCCTTTTTATTGGTGGCGTTCAAAGCCCTTTGATTTAATGTGCAGAACTAAGTCCCTGGGGTTAGAACCCAGACTGAGTTATAATACTGTCCCTGCTGCTCCTCTCATTTCACTGCTACTATTACTATTTACTACAGTACCTGGCACACACTTATAAAGGTAGAGACAATGACAGAGTGGAAAGTTGTACAGTCATTGTATAGTTCAGGGGTTTTCAAACCTTTCATGCCCAGGGACATCCGCCCAGGCAAACCGGCGACCCAGGGACCCCCATATTATTTTAGCCCAAAACTAAATTCAAACACGGCTCGTCTTATCGGATGAATGGTAATGGCAAGTAGAAGTAATCAACATTTTAAAATGACTACATTTGGTAGATGTTTTCATACTTTTTTTACATCCCCACACATTTCATTGGAAGAGGAAGTGTAAAGTGTAACAGTCTACAGTGTATTAGCTGGAAATGTGAAGCGGTTGTATCTTGGCGTCATAGAGAAAATGTTGCTGCTGTTAAGCTAATTTGCTGCATTTCTATACATTTTGCCATGTGGCTTAATGTGGTTTTCCTCTGCTTAAACAGTGTAATAAAATCAAATGGCATGTGGCCCTGAATGCAATTTTTTAAAACATTTTTGATTCTCCGTGACTGTCTGGCTTTTATTTGATTGTTAGTTCTCAAAGATGTTATTACTTAAAAAAATATATCTAGTTCAATATCTTTTCTGCATGTTTTTTTTTCTCTACAAACACAATTTCAAACTAAACGCCTATCAAATATTTCTGTCTTGTTTCACTTTTATAATATACCAAATCTTAATGGATGTAACTAGATAGTTCAGTCCTCCAGTTTGTTATTGTCAGCACTTCTATTTAAACTGTGTTTTCTTTCTAAGTCGTTGATTTTCTGTTGTAGTATTTCTAATTCTTTCTGGGTTTTCTTTTTCTTATGTGAAGAGTGAGCCATGATACAACCTCTCATGCAGTGCATTCGGAAAGAATTCAGACCACTTGACTTTTTCCACAATTGGTTACGTTACAGCCTTATTCTAAAATGGATTAAATAAAAACTGTTCCTCAATCTACACACAATACCCCATAATAACAAAGCGAAAACAGGTTTTTATTATTAAAATAAAAAAACAAATCGAGGCACAGATCTGGGGAAGGATGACAAAAAATGTCTGCAGCCTTTTATCTCAAATAAACAGCTAACTTGGTTTCAAAAAGTGTCCCCAAGGCAGCATTGAAGGTCCCCAAGAACACAGTGGCTTCCATCATTCTTAAATGGAAGAAGTTTAGAACCACCAGACTCTATCTAGAGCTGGCCGCCTCGGCCAAACTGAGCAATCGGGGGAAAAAACTGAGCAATCGGGGCTAATAGTGCTGTTCAATCCACAAGCTTCGTAGTAGGCATATATTCACAAGAAAATATAAAAAACAAATCCCTCATGTTCCTCTTTCCACTCCTACCCTTTCCCCTTTGATGCTCCCCGCATGAATCTGTCCTGTATTGTTGCAAAGGTGAGAGAGCGACCTTATTGGTGCTTCCATAGTGACTAAAATGAAGTGGCCATTCCCTTTATAATGCAGGTTATTGGTCCGTGACGGTCTCTATCCAATACAAAAGATAAATACATATACAGTACCAGTCAAAAGTTTGGACTTTATTTGTACTATTTTCTACATTGGAGAATAATAGTGAAGACATCAAAACTATAAAATAACATGTAGTAACTAAAGTGTGAAATACAATCTATTTTATATTTGAGATTCTTAAAAGTAGCTACCCTTTGACTTGATTACAGCTTTGCACACTCTTGGCATTCTCTCAGCTAGATTCACCTGGAATGCTTTTCCAACAGCCTTGAAGGGGTTACCACATAATGTATGTGAGCACTTGTTGGCTGCTTTTCCTTCACTCTACGGTCCAACTCATCCCAAACCATCTCAATTGGGTTGAGATCGGGTGATTGTGGAGGCCAGGTTATCTGATGCATCTACATCACTCTCCTTCTTGGTCAAATAGCCCTTACACAACCTGGAGGTGTGTTTTAGGTCACTGTCCTGTTGAAAAACAAATGATAGTCCCACTAAGTCCCAGGGTCCTTAGCTTATTGATGAGCTTTGAGGGCACTATGGTGTTGAACGCTGAGCTCTAGTCAATGAATAGTATTCTCATATAGGTGTTCCTTTTGTCCAGGTGGGAAAGGGCAGTGTGGAGTGCAATAGAGATTGCATCATCTGTGGATCTGTTGGGGCGGTATGCCAATTGGAGTGGTCTAGGGTTTCTTGGATAATGGTGTTGATGTTAGCCATGATCAGCATTTCAGAGCACTTCATGGCTACAGACGTGAGTGCTATAGGTCAGTAGTCATTTAGGCAGATTACCTTAGTGTTCTTGGGCACAGGCACTATGGTGGTCTGCTTAAAACATGTTGGTATTACAGACTCGGACAGTTTAAAAATGTCAATGAAGACATTTGCCAGTTGGTCAGCGCATGCTCGCAGCACACGTCCTGGTAATCTGCGGCCTTGTGAATGTTGACTTGTTTAAAGGTCTTACTCACATTGGCTGCGGAGAGCGTGATCACAAAGTCTTCTGGAACAGCTGGTGCTCTCATGCATGTTTCAGTGTTATTTGCCTCGAAGTGAGCGTAGAAGTAGTTTAGCTCGTCTGGTAGGCTCGTGTCACTGGGCAGCTCTCGGCTGTTTTTCCCTTTGTAGTCTAATGTTTGCAAGCCCTGCCACATCTGATGAGCGTCAGAGCCGATGTAGTACGATTCGATCTTAGTCCTGTATTGACGCTTTGCCTGTTGGATGGTTCGTCGGAGGGCATAGCGGAATTTCTTATAAGCTTCCGGGTTAGAGTCCTGCTCCTTGAAAGTGGCAGCTCTAGCCTTTAGCTCAGTGCAGACGTTTCCTGTAATCCATGGCTTCTAGTTGGGGTATGTATGTACGGTCACTGTGGGGACGACGTCATCGATGCACTTATTGATGAAGCCAAAGACTGATGTGGTGTACTCCTCATGCCATCGGAGGAATCCCGGAACATATTCCAGTCTGTGCTAGTAAAACAGTCCTGTAGCTTAGCATCTGCTTCATCTGACCACTTTTTTATTGATCTAGACCATGGTGCTTCCTGCTTTCATTTTTGCTTGTAAGCAGGAATCAGGAGGATAGAATTATGGTCAGATTTGCCAAATGGAGGGCGAGGGAGAGCTTTGTATGCGTCTCTGTGTGTGGAGTAAAGGTGGTCCAGAGCTTTTTTCTCTCTGGTTGCACATTTAACATGCTGATAGAAATTTGGTTAAATGGATTTAAGTTTCCCTGCATTAAAGTCCCCTGGCTACTAGGAGCGCTGCCTCAGAGTGAGCGTTTTCTTGTTTGCTTACGACGGAATACAGCTCATTTAATGCTGTCTTACTGCCAGCATCAGTCTGTGGTGGTATGTAAACAGCTAGGAAAAATACAGCTGAAAACTCTCTAGGTAGATAGTGTGGTCTACAGCTTATCATGAGATACTCTACTTCAGGCGAGCAATTGCTCGAGACTTCCTTAGATGTTGTGCACCAGCTGTTTATTTACAAAAAAACATAGTCCGCCACCCCTTGTCTTACCAGATGTCGCTGTTCTATCCTGCCGGTACAGCGTATAACCAGCCAGCTGTATGTTGATAGTGTCATGGTTCAGTCACGACTCCATGAAGCATAAGATATTGCAGTTTTGAATGTCCCGTTGGTAGTTTCATCTTGTTCGTAGGTCATCGATTTTATTCTCCAAAGATTGAACGTTTGCTAGCAGAATGGAAGGAAGGGGAGGTTTATTCGATCGCCTTCAAATTCTCAGAAGGCAGCCTGCCCTTTTTGAAACTAGGTTTGCTGTTTATTTGAGCTACAAGTCTGCAGCCATTTTTTTGTCACCCTTCCCCAGGTCTGTGCCTCGACACAATCCGGTCTCGGAGCTCTAAGGACAATTCCTTCAACCTTATGGCTTGGTTTTTGCTCTGACATGCACTGTCAACTGTGGAACCTTATATCGAGAGGTGTGTGCCTTTCCAAATCATATCCAATTAATTAAATTTGACCAAAGGTGGACTCCAATCAAGTTGTAGAAACATCTCAAGGATGATCAATGGAAACAGGATGTACTTGAGCTCAATTTTGAGTATTATAGCAAAGGGTCTGGAAACATACGTAAATTAAGGCATTTCTGTTTCTAAAAACCTGTTTTCTCTTCGTCTTTATGGAGTAATGTGTGTAGATTGCTGAGGAACATTTTTTATTTAATCCATTTTAGAATAAGGCTTTAACGCAACAAAATGTGGAAAAAGTGAAAGTGACTGAATACACTGAGTGGACAAAACGCTAATGTACAAAACGCTAATGTACTTGTCCTCTTGCTCAGTTGTACACCGGGGCCTCCCACTCCTCTTTCTATTCTGGTTAGAGCCAGTTTGCGCTGTTCTGTGAAGGGAGTAGTACACAGTGTTGTACGAGATCTTCAGTTGCTTGGCAATTTCTTGCATGGAATAGCCTTAATTTCTCAGAACAAGAATAGACTGACGAGTTTCACAAGAAAGTACTTTGTTTCTGGCTTTTTGAGCCTGTAATCGAACCCACAAATGCTGATGCTCCAGATACTCAACTAGTCTAAAGAAGGCCAGTTTTCTTGCTTCTTTTAATCAGCACAATAGTTTTCAGCTGTGCTAACATAATTGCAAAAGGGTTTTCTAATGATCAATTAGCCTTTTAAAATAATAAACTTGGATTAGCTAACACAACGTGCCATTGGAACACAGGAGTGAGGGTTGCTGATAATGGACCTCTGTATGTCTATGTAGATATTCTATTCAAAATCAGCTGTTTCCAGCTACAATAGTCATTTACAACATTTAACTATGTATTACACTGTATTTCTGATCCATTTGATTTATTTTAATGGACAAAAAATGTACATTTCTAAGTGACCCCAAACTTTGAAAACCTGCTGGTTATAAAGGTTACAGTTCTGTGAGTCACTCGCAGGCTCTTCCTCATCCTTAATCTTCATCACTCCAGGAGAGAGAGATGTATGTGCTTTATTGGGCTACTATCACAAACACGCCTTGGCAGGACAGTGTGTGTTGGTACAATTACGGATGGGTGATGTCAGATTCCAGACATAGGAGCAGTCATACCGGTTAAGAGAGAAACATAGAGATGCATGGTAGCTGGGAGAACTCTGCTCTGCCAACCTCCTGTTTTTCACTACAGGACACATGAGCCTATTGAGTGACCAGGGAATCAGACACACACACACTACCAGTCACAGAAGGGGTCAGACAGTTGGGTGAGGTGGATGTGGCTACCTGGAGGAAGTAGTAGAGAATAAATAAGCATCACAACAACCCAGTCTACTCTGTACTCGATATTCACCACTCATACTGTTGGCTAAAGCAGTAGCACTACGTACATATTCAGCAGGTGACAACATGGAGGAAACACCAGCCAGGATTTACAGACAAACAAAGTACCTGTTTGTGGTTTAACTACTGTACTCCCTCCATTCCTTCTCCTCTCTCCCTCATCTCTCTCCTCCCCTTATTCCCTTGCCCATTTGTAATGGGTTCTGTAAAGACGTGCCCAGGCTATTAATACTGATCCAAAATCACTGCTTTCCTTAATCAGACACATACACCACCAATCTTCCGACAAATCAGGGGTTGTTTTACTGCCAAGTTCCTCTGTCATCCAATCAGAGGTGTTGTTGAAGCTGTGCCAGCTAACAAAAATCCTGCCGTTGGAAACAGAGCTGGCCTGTACCAATCTCCTCGGCCCTCCATTTGAGTATTCATGCGCACCTCTGCCATTTGCACAAGTGTCCCAAAGCTGAGGGAGTGAAGATTATCGAGGGTGTAGAGGCAAATTAGACCCTCAGAAAGCCACTTCGTCTGAGCTAGCCAGGCTAAGTGCTATCCCGACATACACTGCGATATGTTTGGAGTTTGCTCAATTTCTTACAAAAGAATGGAGAGGCGCGCCTAACTATATGTCACCTGCATTTGTTTATGTCTGATTTTGAGACTTGACACATGTAACAGATGAAATACCTCCCAAATGAAATGTTGTTACTGAGGTTTATAGATTGTAGAACAATAGGGGAGATTTGTTCGTTTAAATTTCATGCTCGTTTCATTGTTTAAAAGTGGAACATGAATTGGATCATTCAAGTCAAGAGTGTGTTCCACAGTTGATAGGTTTATTGATCCCATCTCCACTCTCTGGAAGTCACTCTTGGGGTTTCGTCATCAACTTGGAGGGCCCTCCGAGCCAGTTGGTGAGCGAGCTCAATGTTTTGACCTCCCACCCTTCGCCATTCTTAACTTCTCTCACCATTCTAACCTTTGACCCCACCTCTCCCCCACTCCCTCCCACTTCCTCTCTCCCCTTTGACTCCCTGGGCTCGGGGGGAACATGCTTCCCTTTCATCCGTCTCTGGAAATAAACAAGGGATCATAAAACTATGCAACGCGTGAGAGTTAGGAGGGAGAGTGAGTTCTGTCTGGTGGGCAGTGGCTGTGCCTGTTGAATGAATACCCCACCAATTCATTTATTTTTGTGTCAAATAGCCAATATGCAATCCATCCCTTATGGGAAAAATTGATACATAAACAAACATTACAATAATTCACTATGGTAATTCAATTATCATGCTTCTTCCAGTGTTCTCTGCATTGCGCATCGCATAAAGAGTGAGAAAAAAAGACAATAGTAAATAAGTTTATCCAAACAATAATTACATCCCTAGAGCAGTAAAATAATATACATAGATACATATACAGACAAAAAATATATATTTTTGTTGTTGTGTGAAAGACAGAGGGATTGACAGAGAGAGGGAGAGAGTATATGAGTGAGAGAGTATATGAGAGGGAGAGGGTATATGAGTGAGAGAGGGAGAGAGTATATGAGTGAGAGAGGGAGAGAGTATATGAGTGAGAGAGTATATGAGAGGGAGAGAGTATATGAGTGAGAGAGGGAGAGAGTATATGAGTGAAAGAGGGAGAGAGTATATGAGTGAGAGAGGGATAAAAGGGGTCTAAAGCAGGTGTGGTTTTATGGTGTGTGACTCATGTTATCTTAAACTAGAGATTTAAACCCCAGTGGCTGAGTGGAAAATCAGCTGGTGAACACACACATACACTCATGCACATGCACATACATGCACACACACAATTCATCCAGCTATTGATTGACTCATACCTCCAGCCCTTCCCATTGGTGGTTGGAATCTGGACAGCATAGGTCAGAGGTCCTGTAAGCGAACAGTATTTCTCATTACGAACCAATCGTCTTCCTGCGCCATAAGGGAACACCCTGCCACCCATGGAGCTCTCCGTCTCTGGGGGGAGGTAACTCAATCCCCCAAGGCCCACCTACCCCTCGTTTCCCTGGGGAGACTCCCCTGCCAAGCCCCCCTACCCCCCTGAATCAAACACCACATATAGCTACAGATAACCCAGCCCTGTGGTTGCTGGCAGAGAGGGTTACTGGATATAGAAACATCAACAGATTTCAAAAGGATGAGGGCAAAGGAAACTGAGAGCCACCCTCTCCTTGCTTACCCTCTTTGCACATGCACACACACACACACACACACACACACACACATACACACGCATACATGCACACATCAGCAAGCACGTGTAAACACAAATACATACAACCACTCCTAGGGCTCTGGGATGTATTTGTTGTTGAGACAATCCCAGAAAAACACACTCTCCTGCCTTTTCTTCCTCCCCCTCTTTCTCTTTCCTCTCCTCCCTCCGTGCCCCCCTCTCACCTCTCCTCACTTTCCTCTCTCTCTTTCCTCCCAGATTGTATAAATATCCCTGAGCTGTTGAGAGGGACTCAGAGACCTGAGGACCCTGACCTGTGAAACAAACAGACCCGAAGAGAGAGAGAGAGAGAGAGAGAGGCAGACAGCAAGACAACAGACAGAATAATCAGAGAATAAGAACAAGAATCAGCAGTAACACATTAGGGAAATAAAGTAAGATAAATAACAATAAGAAATAAGGAGATGGAGAACATTTGGGCCAGAACTAAGTGAAGTGATAAAGGGGCAATCACCACGACAGAGAAAGAAGAGCTGAAACACAGAGTGAAATAGGAGAGACATTGATGAGACAAAGAGAGTGAGAGAGACCAGAAGAACCGTGTCTAGTCTACATCTGTGTGTAGCCCATCTGTGTGTGGTTGCGTTTGTATCCACAATGTGGCTGCTGCTTAACGTTTGTGTGTTCTGTCTGCTGCAATATGGTGAGGGGCAGGACCGTGCCACTCTCTGGAGAGGGAACGACCGTAGCGGGCACTGTCAGTACACCTTCACCGTGCCCAGCCCCAGCGAGACCAGCTGCCCCCCTACAGCCTCCGGAGGACCAGAGATGGAGGGGCTCAAGACTAGACTCAGCCTGCTGGAGGTATTGGTGGCCGGGCTGACTGGAGGGGAGACAAGGGGTCCTGGGCTTGGGGCTGGGTCCCAGGCTGGTCTGCAGGAGGCTCTGACGCAGGCCATGGGAGACAGGAGCCTATTGCAGGGAGAGAAGGAGCATCTGGAGAGAGATGTGGAGGGGCTGCAGAGGAGGGTGGAGGAGATGAGGAGAGAGACGGAGAGACTGAAGAGCAGACCCTGCTACCCGCAATCCCCTCTGGTGCCTCCCAGCGTCCCACTACAGGACAGTGGTCTGCGACTTGCCGGAGGTAAGTAACAACATCTGTCTCTCGCCTCCTTCTTCTCTCCTAATGGGGAGAGAAAGCTCATATGATTCCTGATTGAGACCTACACCACTTATGGACAGACTTTGGCATGTGGAGGTGTTCTCCAGTCTGGCTTGGAGACATACAGTTGAAGTTGGAAGTTTACATACACTTAGGTTGGAGTCATTCAAACTCATTTTTCAACCACTCCACAAATTTCTTGTTAACAAACTATAGTTTTGGCAAGTTGGTTAGGACATCCAGTTTGTGTAAGACACAAGTAACTTTTCTAACAATTGTTAACCGACAGATTATTTCACTGTATCACAATTCCAGTGGGTCAGAAGTTTACATCCACTAAGTTGACTGTGCCTTTAAACAGCTTGGAAAATTCCAGAAAATTATGTCATGGCTTTAGAAGCTTCTGATAGGCTAATTGACTTCATTTGAGTCAATTGGAGGTGTACATGTGTATGTATTTCAAGGCCTACCTTCAAACTCAGTGCCTCTTTGCTGGACATCATAGGAAAATCAAAAGAAATCAGCAAAAAATGTATTGTAGACCTCCACACGTCTGGTTCATCCTTGGGAGCAATTTCCAAACGCCTGAATGTACCACTTTCATCTGTACATACAATAGTACGTATAAGTATAAACACCATGGGACCAGGCAGCCGTCACACCGCTCAGGAAGGAGACGCGTTCTTTGCGAAAAGTGGTGATCCTAGAACAGCAGCAAAGGACCTTGTGAAGATGCTGGAGGAAACAGGTACAAAAGTATCTATATCCACAGTAAAACGAGTCCTATATCGACATAACCTGAAAGGCCAAAAAGCAAGGAAGAAGCCTCTGCTCCAAAACCGCCATAAAAAAGCGAGACTGCACATGAGACCAAAGCTCATACTTTTTGGAGAAATGTCCTCTGGTCTGATGAAACAAAATAGAACTGTTTGGCCATAATGACCATTGTTATGTTTGGAGGAAAAAGGGGGAGGCTTGCAAGCCGAAGAACACCATCCCTACCTTGAAGCATGGGGTGGCAGCAGCATGTTGTGGGGGTGCTTAGCTGTAGGAGGGACTGGTGCACTTCACAAAATAGATGGCATCATGAGGGTGGAAATTTATGTGGATATATTGAAGCAACATCTCAAATTAAAGCTTGGTCATAAATGGGTCTTCCAAATGGACAATTACCCCAAGCATACTTCCAAAGTTGTGGCAAAATGGCTTAAGGACAACAAAGTCAAGGTATTGGAGTGGCTATCACAAAGGAGGCCGACAAACCTGACTCAGTTACACCAGCTCTGTCAGGAGGAATGGGCCAAAAGTCACCCAACTTATTGTGGGAAGCTTGTGGAAGGCTATCTGAAATGTTTGACCCAAGTTAAACAATTTAAAAGCAACGCTACCAAATACTAATTGAGTGTATGTAAACTTCTGACCCACTGGGAATGTGATGAAAGAAATAAAAGCTGAAATAAATCATTCTCTCTAATATTATTCTGATATTTCACATTCTTAAAATAAAGTGGTGGTCCTCACCTAAGACATGGAATTTTTACTAGGATTAAATGTCAGGAATTGTGAAATACTGAGTTTAAATGTATTTGGCTAAGGTGTATGTAAACTTCCGACCTCAACTGTGTGTTTGCTGTACATCAAGTGTCTTTTGGTTTTGTAGGAGAGTCAGGAGATTCTGAGTTAACTGGAAGAGCTGAGTAATAATGTGATGCACACACTCAATGATGAGGCGCTTTCCTGTAACATAGAGGATTCCACAGAACTGTTTGTGTGGATATGGGTGGGTGTGTTCTTGTGCATGTCTGTGTTTGGGCAACACAAGGAGGTCGAAGTAGTGTCAGGTTTCTCAGCTATCTGTTTAAAGAGTGGAGGGAGGGAGAAGGTTCTAGGGGACAGTCAGGGTTAGTCTTTTATTTACAACCAGAGCCTTCTTTATGGGGACGTGATGCCGGCGTGAGAAAAGACAAGCAAGACATGTTAGAGTCCCATTTCCATCTTACCTTAGGGCTTTGATGATGTTTGACTCAGACCATCAAGGGTGTTTGTGTGGGTAGGGGGTATGTTGTCTCGTAAAGCTGACATTGCCCACCACCACCACGTAAATCCTCCTTCACCAACTCCCCATCCCCTATCTCAGTGCTGCCCTTCCCACACTCTAAACCTAAAAAAGAAGTTCATTATTTCCCTGCATGGCTCTGTGGCATCTGGTTTGATCCTCATGTTAGCACTTGCAGGCTAAAACGTACAGAGGATTGTTCCACCTCAAAAGAGCACAAGAACAAGGATTTTGACACCAACCATTTTAGATGAAGAAATGATTTCTGATTTGGACCAAACTTCTTCCTATAGATAAGTAAGACATGAGGAATCCCAACAAAATGGTAAAAACCCCCCACACCCCATGCCAATCCCACCCCAACAACCAGTATCCAGTATCAGTTCTCTTTTTCTCTATGTTTCACAAGTAGTATGGGGCTGTGGTTGGGGGTATTGCTTTTCCATACTATGTCATGTATTCCCTTTGAATCTGGTGATGACCTCCCGTTCAGCTAAATTAGAAGTCGCTAGCATTATTTACCAATTATTTATAAATTAGTGTGAAGTACCCGGTTTTGAACACTAGATGCCGCTGTGCTTGCTACTGTATACCGCCACACTTTTATCAAATTTGCTGGTCTCTTTAAATAAATCACATTCAGAGAGGAGGAAACGCATGAAAAAGGGAAGAGAGGAGTAAAACGTTAAACCATATGTTTGTGTGTGTGTGTGTGTGTGTGTGCGTGCGTGCGTGCGTGTGTATGTGTGTGTGCGCATTGGCGTGTGTGTTTGTGCTCACACGAGTGCGGTGAGGCTTGGTAAAGGGGTCCTTTGCGGGTGGGTTCCTGGCTTTAACAGCCAACCACTTAACAAACACACCATAAATCCCCTCCTGACCTCAGCTGATAGAGCTCAGTTTTACTAGACTAGTTCAAATACGGTTGGCTCTTTACTGGGTAACATCAAAACAGGCCGTGCTTTAATGTCTCTCTTTATTGTTTAACTCAATGGGATTTCCTGGTTAAACAGTGGTTAAAAAGGGCTGGTCAGTCAGAATCAGGCATCTACAAGATGAGGTTGTTTCTGATGGTCAACCATGTGAACATTGTGCCTCCACAATGACATTGGTTCGATGCCACTCATATTGTTTTTGGAAACCTCTGTTCCCGTTGTGCCATAAGGTGTTCTTTTATCTGTTTTTTGAATCTGTTTTTATTGCTAGTTTGAGTTACCTGGGGTGGCAGAGAATTCCATGTAGTCATGTCTCTATTTAATACCATGTGTTTCCTTACCTCTGTTCTGGACCTGGGGACTGTGAAGAGACCTCTGGTTGCATGTCTTGTGTGATACCGATGAGTGTCTGAACTGAGTGCCAACTGCTTGAACAGACAGTTCGGTACCTTCATAACATCAACACCTTGCGCAAAGACATATAGTGATGCAGTCAATCTCTCCTCAACTTTGAGCCTGGAGAGATTGACATGCATGTCATTGACATTCGCCCCCAGTGTACATCTAAGTGCAATACGTGCTGCTCTGTTTTTGACCAACTGCAATTTGCCAATGTCCTTCTTTGCCGCACCTGAACACAGAACTGGACAGTAGACCAGGTGCGACAAAACTAGGGCCTGTAAGACCTGTCTGGTTCACTGAGATATCAAGAAAGCACAGCAAAGCCTTATCATGTACAGACCTCTTCCCATTTTAGTAACACATTGAGTCTATATGTTTTGACCATGACGGCATGCTATCTAGCATGACACCCAGCAGTTTAGTCTCTTCAACTTGCTCAATAGCCACATTATTCAATAATAGATCCATATGAGATTTAGGGTTGAGGGTCGAGTGAGTGATTAGTCTGAAAAATGATACTTTTAGTTTTGTTTTATATTTAGCACCAGCCTATTGCTAGTTACCCATTCTAAAACTGATTGGAGATCTATGTTAAGGGTGTCCGTTATTTATTTTACTGTTGTAGCTGACGTGTACTGTATACTGTTGAGTTGTCAGCGTACATGGACACACAGGTCAGTGGAAGGTCATTAGTAAACACAGAAAACATTAATGGTCCAAGCCGCCTGCCCTGCGGTACACCACACTCAACATTCAACTTCCATTAAAGAAAACCCTCTGTGTTCTATTGGATAGGTAATTGTCCTTCCATGATAAGGCAGAGGATGTTAATCCATAACACCTATGTTTTTCAGTGATATGTTATGATCAATGATGTCAAAGGCTGCACTGAGGTCTGACAATCTTATTATCAATTTCTTTCAACCAATCATCAGTAATTTGTGTCAGTGCAGAGCATGTTGAGTGCCCTTCCCTATAAGCATGCTGAAAGTCTGATGCTAATATGTTTTCTGTAAAATAACATTGTATTTGGTCGAACAAGATTTTTTCCAAAAGTTTGCTAAGCACCACTAACAGGCTGATTGGTCTGCTGTTGGAACTATTAAAGGCTGCTTTGCTATTTTTGGTCAGCTGAATGCCACTTGCCTCCCTTCAAGCCTGAGGGCACACTCCGTCTTCTAGGCTTAGATTGAAGATGTGGCAAATAGGAGTTGCAATGTATTCCGCTACCAACCTCAATAATTTACCATCCATGTTGTCAGTTACAGGTGGTTTTTAATAGATAGTAGTAATTTCTTCACCTCTTTCACACTAACTTTGCAGAATTCAAAGCTACAGCGCTTGTCTTTCATTATTTGGTCCGTTATACATGAATATGAAGGCTCAGCATTTGTTGTTTGCATGTCATGCCTAAGTTGTCTAATCTTGTCAACAACAAAAAGTTATTGAAGAGGTTGGCAATATCAAAGGGTTTTGTTATGAATGAGCCATCACCCTCAATGAAGGATGGAGCTGAGTTAGCTTTTCTGCCTCGAATTTCATTTAAGGTACTCCAGAGATTTTTAGAGATCATTCTTTGTATAATTTATCTTTGTTCCATAGTATAGTTTCTTCTTCTTTTTGTTTAGATTACTTATGTTTAGTTACTGACTCACCTCCCCCTAAATAGATTCTGTTACGCAAGTTTTCTAATGGCTTATGAAAAGGCACTGTTGTTGTAGAATAAATGCTATCAACAACAGCCAAGCCAAGAGACCCATGGTGAGTATGGCTGCATCCAAGAACAACAGCTCTGCTACACAGCAACGTGAAGGTGGACTGTGCCGAGAGATTGAGACTGAGGGAGACATTCAGCCAAACATGAGCCTTTTATCTCCTCTCAGCTCTAATTACTCTAATAGCACAGGGTTAGAAGGCTTAATTGGGCCATCCTCAGGGATCATGGGTAGGAGTGTTTTGGTGTTTCAGTCTGTGAGGACTTGCTGTGGTCATGATGTTCTGCCAGATTTGCTCCATTATATCCATCAAACACACACGCGGACACTCACACAAACAGTGTGCACTTGTTTACCTGAGATGATGAATAACCTTGCCCCCTGGGAATTGTTTTGTAGTTCAGGGAAGCGAGACTCTTTCCCCTCACCCTCCCTCACTCCTCCTCACCACCCTCCTCTTCCCCTACCCTTCGACCTAGAAAGCATCCATTGACCCAGGTCATACAAGACATGAACAGAAGCAAATATAAATGACCATTCTCATTGGGTAAGTTCAGGCAGTACAACTCTTTTCTTCTGTTTATACCTGTTGAATGTGACTCTGGTCTCCCACCCTTCACTTCTCCTCCTTCTCCCCCAACTTTACCCCAAACTCACCCCTTCTCCCCACATGTGTAGTACTTACTATAGAATGTTGTAGTATACTGTAGAACAGGGTTTCCCAAACTCGGTCCTGGGGCCCCACTGGGTGCATGTTTAATTTTTTTGCCCTAGCACGACACAACTGATTCAAATAATCCAAGCTTGATGATGAGTTGGTTATTTGAATCAGCTGTGTAGTGCTTGGGAAAAACCTAAATGGGAAACTCTGCTATAGAATACTATAGTAAATACTAAAGTATTATCCACAACAAAAACACCATACAGTAATGTCCACAAAAACACGACACTTTTTAACTATAGTAAATACTACTTTATTACATTTGCATTGTACTCTATCCTTTTCCCTCCCCAATATCGCAATTAGAGCCAGCCATAAGTGAGAAACCTACATGCCAGGTATAGACCATATATTGGTGTTCCCTACAGTTTTAGAAAAGAGCACCAGCTCTGAATTATTCGTTCAGACCCCAGTCTTATCTACTTACAGGTTTTGTCAAATGTGCTCTTTTAGTATTTCTCCAGTAGGTTTCCTGAAGGAGAAAGCCTCCACTTCTATGTCAAAGATAATACAAGCAGAAACACTATAGTAAATACGACAGTGATGTCTGCAAAGACACTACAGTAAATATTACAGTATACTACAGTCTGCAAAGACACTACAGTAAATATTACAGTATACTACAGTCTGCAAAGACACTACAGTAAATATTACAGTATACTACAGTCTGCCAAAACACTGCAGTAAATATTACAGTATACTACAGTCTGCAAAAACACTGCAGTAAATACTTCAGTGTACTACAATCCACAAAACCACTACATTCATTATTACAGTATAATCTACAGTTTTCCTTTAATATGGTATTTTTACTATAGTTAACACACACACACACACACACACACACACACACACACTGCATAATTATGAGGCTGTTAACACGTTAACATGTTAGCATCCATCACTGTTATAGATCCAGTCACTGCTGCTGTTTATCAACACGGGTGAAGTGTTTAGTTTAGAAACTCTCAACTGTAATGGTTCTCTGAGGGGCTGAAGGGAAGGGGGGGGGGGGGGCAGAGGAGAAGGGGAGTGATGGGTGAGCCTTGGGGGAATGTTTGGCCTTGTTCCAGTTGAACTAAACTGGTATGAGGAATGGCTAACTGTGGTAGCAAGGCAGGTCGGGGGCTTCAAGACTAAAGGTTGTGTGTGTGTGTGTGTGTGTTCAACAGTCTGGCAGACTCCACAGCAGCTGGGAATCCACTCAGGAGTGTTTGTTTTCTCCTCTTACATTCCCTGCTGTCAGTAGTGCTGCCAGAGACCCACCTCACCGCTCCCAACACACACACAGGGACCCCATGGCTGGCTGATGTAGGCCGCTCTGGGCTTGATGGTCACTGCATGGTCAGGGTTGGTGCTGTCATTGTGTGATGTTAAAAAGTGTGTGTGATTCTACATCCATGATGTGTTTGCAGATGCTGGTGTTCTCTCTCACCTGGTATCCAATGCTGGAAGACAAGGGGACACTGGCAGTTTGAGAGGTAAGCTTCTGTGGTGTCACTGAGTATGTGTTTGTATGTGTTTACAAATCTCATTTCAACAGAATGAATAAAGTGAACCAATAATTCTGAATTATTATTCATTCACAAATATCCCAGTATTACCACAAAATTAGTATAATTACAAAAATATGCCATAAAATAGATTTAAAATAAAAGCAGACTAGTTAGGCCATGAAATAATTTCAACATCTAGTTTTGGTTGAGTTGTCAACTAATGTGAATTCAACAAAAAATGGTTTAGGTTCAAAGTTGGGTGAAAGAAATACAAAATTCCCTTTTGTTGATGACTTTTTGCAAATCCAATCCCTTTTCCTTCTTTGATTCAACGTCATCACATTGAATTGTTGTTGTTGAAATTACATGGAAACAACGTTGATTCAACCAGTCTTTGTCCAGTGGGCAGAGTCCAGTCCAGATGTGCTAGGAGGTGCTCAATCTGCTCCTGAGGGTTGCTGTGTTGCAGTCATCACACCTTCAGATGGAATGTGTAGGCATTGCGTCTCAGGTAATACATTAGGGGTAGATTGTGGTAGTCCTCCACAAGCTGTTTTACCTTCTCCAAGCTACAGTGGACTTTCTAGCGGTGGTAGGTTGCCAGTGAGATACTGCTACCGTTCAAGTTCAGTCAGAGCATGTCGTTGTCGCAGGGCATCGATTAACTACAAAACCGTTGGGTTTGTGGGACCAGCAAGTGTCCTGAATGTCCGATGCCAATCCTTCATCTCCACAAAGTCTTGCTGCTTGACAGCATCGTAGTGGTTCAACATTTCGGAAATAAACATACCTATGGCAAATGACGGTGCTCTTTTGGTGAAGACTCCTCGAAGTGATCTCCAGTGCCCAATGTATGTCCCTCAAAGTGGCTCACAAGTTTGCGCAGATCCTGTTCCTCAGAGGATGTGGGGAATATCAGCTTCTCTAGATCTCCATAGCATCTCTCTACATCAGCGGGTGGGATGAACAAGAGCGCAGGGAGCATTTTGAGGTGGAGGGTGAAATTGGGGTTGCTGCAGTACATTGATGCCAGCTGTCTTGGGGTAAATTCCTCATTGCCTCCAACCAGTGGCTTAGTGGTAGTTGAACTAAATTCAAATCTTGGTGGTAGTAGTTAATTTATTTTACTTGCCATGTGGCGTTATAGCTAACTACTAGAACTACACACATATTATTTTGCTAAAATAAAATATGGTTGAAGTAAGCAAGAATTTTCTTTATTTTTCGGCATCAGACCTGCCTAATTCTCACTTGAAACATATTTTTTGTGTTTAATAGGCTGACTCGAGAGTGATCTGTTTCTACAATTTGTATATGAAATTTCAGATTTAGATATAGTTTAGATGTAGTGAACTACTTTTTCAAAGTAACTTTACCTAAGTAAACTATGTTTTTCTTAAGGGTAGCTTCACTTCTTCCAAGTAATTGGTAAAGTATATTTTCAGAGTAGCTTTCCCAACACTGTCTCCAAAGCATGATTGTACTGTATTTCGTATATAGACATCAGATGAATTGCATGTTCAACTCGACGTTGCTGTCATTTTGAAAATGAATCCTTAATACAACATGAATAGTATGCTCATTGTTTATGCTTGCCTCATACTTATAGGGCAGTAAAATATAGGCTGCTGGAATCACGGTCGACTGTCGCAGTCCCAAAAGGGTGTACGACTGCCGTAACAAGGGTGGGGCCGCTTTGAATGATCCATCAACACTTCCCTACGTAGGCAAAGTGCAGTAACTACGATTTTTTTTTTTTTTAAATGTGGTATTTATTTTTCTGACATAAGAACAAGCCAGTCGATTAGGATATATCATGAAGTACCAGAAATTGATGTCTGTCTAGATATTTTGCAGTAAAAAATTTAAACGTACGGTAGTTACTGCACAGTTACTGCACGCTGTCATGCTGGAAGAATAGCTCTTCCCTCGCTGTGCCATGGTAGCTCTCAGGGATGAGCAGGTTGTAGAGGGTCGCTACAGGGGCACCTGGATGTTCAGTAGGTCCTCTTTTTCTAAAGGGCTTACTCAAGCAACAACAAAAAAACATTATTTTTTATTGGAGAATCGTTTAGCAGCAGATATTTGCATTAAACTGTTTAGTGCGCGATCAGATGCGCCAGAGCCCATTCAGTTGGCATTATGTGCCCATTCCGGTGGATATATAGCTTGATCACATAATCAAAACAGAATTAGCATGTGCAAACTATTAGGTGCAGCTCATTTGCACACCCATAGTTACAGTTGCACAGTTCCTTTAATCGTGACTGTATTGATTTGCTACAATCACTTGCAATGAGTATATGTTTTTCACTTGCAATGACCAAACTAGGCTGGTTGTTTGAGATGTAATGATGAAAAACGAATGAAAACCACAAAATGTGCATATTCCTATCTTTCTAATCATAGTCTTAAAACATCTACTCTGTCTGTCTGTCTGTCTGTCTGTCTGTCTGTCTGTCTCTCTCTCTGTCTCTCTCTCTCTCTGTCTCTGTCTCCTCCCCCCTCCAGACCCAGCATGGCGGTATGGTGACAATGCAGGGTTCCAGGAGTTGAAGGCTGAGGTGACTGAGATTCCTGCTCCTAGTACTGAGGACAGCACAGGTGAGACACGCCTGGATATATCAAATTGGTCATTAACCTGATGCTGTCCCAACAGTCCCAATACTATTACACAGTTACCCCCTCTCCACCCCTGCACAGCTGACCCTGCAAACACGACACTTCCCCCCCCCCTGCTGCCCCAAAACAAATATTGCTATTAATACACAGGCAATAATAACAGTAAATGCCAGAGCAATAGCACGGTAAATACCAACACCAGAACACGAGGGACTGCATGTGTTTGTATATGTTAAGATCCTGACAGGGAGAGATAAGTCTGTTCAGTAGAGCTTCAGTGGATCTCTCTCTGTCAGGCTCTTAACAAACACATGCAGTCCCTCGTGTTCTGGTGTTGGTGTTTACCGTGCTGATCTCCACCACACACGTTTCCCTCTCCACATTTACTCTGCAGTTTCTGTCACATCTAGAAAAAGACTGAAACGCCAACAAAATAAACGAGATTCATGTTTGTGCTGGAGTTATTCATATCATTGATGACTGTGCCTGTATATAATTACATAATCCCCCGCCCTTACACACACCACTCTGTCGTGAATATCCTAAAGGTATTTTAGGAAGAGGTAAATATACAGCAGCCTGATCATTTTCTCAGTGAGAGGCTTGAAGTGGTGGAGGGTTCCTTCCTGTATCTGATGACTCTCAGCTCAGCGGCTCTTCTACTAACTCGGTACCACACACACACTCATAGGGCCTGTTAGTTAGCAGAGATGGCAAATCGTTGTAGACCTGCTATCTGTCTCCATTATGAGAAATGATCATCTCTCAGATCTTTCAGCAGCCGTTACCTCTTCCCTCCATACCCCTATCCAAAAACAGGATTTACCACAGATTATCTCTACACACACCTCTCTCCTCTGTCTCTCTCTCTTCCAGGGTGCATCTCAATAGTAAAAATAGCATCGTCACCCCTGACATCTAATGACCTGTCCCTATAACTGCCCACCCCCCCATCTACCCATCTCTCTAACTGCTCTCTCTCTCCCTTCCCCCCCTCCTCTCTCCCAGGCTGTGGAGAGTTGATAGCAATAGGAGAGCCAGTGTCCCATCGTAAGGCTGATAGTATAGCTGGTAAATATGGGGTGTGGATGCAGGATCCGGAGGCTGTGGCGCCCTACGGAGGGAAGATGGTGTGGCGCATCGATACTGTGGGGTCAGAGGTCAGACAGCTGTTTGGTTACGAGGACATGGACCAGCTCTCTAAAGGCTACCCCTCAAAGGTGGGTGACTGGACTGACTGGCATGGGATAGACCTAGAGGCTAACCTTAACCATAGATCTAAGATCTAATGACCTTACCCCTAACCAACCACCTCCTTAACCATTAAGGGATGATCATATTGATGTATAATGTAAAGTCTGACCATTGACCAGACTGTATTATCATTATTTATTACAAGGTGTTGCTGTTGCCGGAGCCAGTGGAGAGTACAGGAGCGACTCTGTACCGCGGCTCTCTGTACTACCAGCGCCGCCGCAGCCGCACCCTGCTGAGGTACGACCTGGCGTCTGAGAGCATCGCCGCCCGCCGAGACCTGCCCCACGCCGGCTTCCACGGCCAGTTCCCCTACTCCTGGGGCGGCTACACCGATGTGGACCTGGGGGTGGACGAGCAGGGCCTGTGGGCCGTCTACAGCACCAACAAGGCTAAAGGAGCCGTCGTGGTGTCCCAGCTGGACCCACACAGCCTGGCGGTGAAGAGGAGCTGGGAGACCAGCATCAGGAAGAACAGCGTGGCTAACGCTTTCGTCATCTGTGGCCGTCTCTACACGGTTGCCAGCTACACTGCTCCTAACACCACCATCAACTTTATGTTCGACACAGCTACAGGCCAGGGGAAGCAGGTGGCGCTACCCTTCAGGAATAAGTACCGCTACAACAGCATGGTGGATTATAACCCTGCCCAAAGGAAGCTGCACGCCTGGGACAACTTCCACATGGTCTCCTACGACGTCAGGCTGGGTCACCAGTAGAGGAGACTTTCTCTTGTCTTTAGAGCAGTTAGTGTGGTAGTCAGTGGTTAGAATGCTATTATTGACCACCTTCATCGATGCGAAGGTTTAGTAGTTACCAAAACTGGCCACAGCAGTGATTGAGGTGAAGCTTTTTCAAGCAAATTGTGTTATGAATAAAAAAAACCTTGCAGGTATCTTGTTTCAGTGGGAAGGCTTTTGCTGTGGCACAGTCCACAAACATGTTTATAGAGGAATTATTTTTCTACTGTTTAGTTGTAAGAGATCGGCTTTTATTGTGTTTTGATGTATAGTGTTGAAAGGGAGGTGAGGGGGCGAAGAATAAATGATGAAGTTTACTTCTTGCATACTGTACCATTGGTCATCATACAAACTGTATTGTGTATAAAACTCCTTCTGACCTGTGCATTGTACACCACTATTACATTATGTAAAAATTCATACAAAGGTCAAATAAAAGGTATCCATTCTAAATAACAATGACTTGTTTATTTTTGTGTAAAAATCAATGACTTCTAGTAGGCACACATGACTGATAAAAGTGTCTGCTAAATGGCATATATATATATATATATATACAGTACCAGTCAAAAGTTTGGACACCTACTCATTCAAGGGTTTATACATTGTAGAATAATAGTGAAGACATCAAAACTATGAAACAACACATGAAAACGTTGAAATAACACATGGAATCATGTAGTAACCAAAAAAGTTTTAAACAAATCAGATGTATTTATATTTGAGATTCTTCAAAGTAGCCACCCTTTGCCTTGATGACAGCTTTTCACACACTTGGCATTCTCTCAACCACCTTCATGAGGTAGTCACCTGGAATGCATTTCAATTGACAGGTGTGCCTTGCTTAAAGTTAATTTGTGGAATGTATTTCCTTCTTAATTCTCTGGAGCCAATCAGTTGTGTTGTGACAAGGTAGAGGTGGTATACAGAAGATAGCTCTATTTGGTAAGAGACCAAGTCCATATTATGGCAAGAACAGCTCATATAAGCAAAGAGAAAAGACAGTCCATCATTACTTTAAGACATGGGTCAGTCAAGGTCAGTCAATCTGGAAAATTTCAATCTGAAAGTTTAAGTGCAGTCGCAAAAACCATAAAGCGCTATAATGAAACTGGCTCTCATGAGGACCGCCACAGGAAAGGAAGACCCAGAGTTACCTCTGCTGCAGAGGAGAAGTTAGAGGATAGAGTTTATTGCACCTCAGATTGCAGCCCAAATAAATGCTTCACAGAGTTCAAGTAACAAACACATCTCAACATCTGTGTGAATCAGGCTTTCATGGTCGAATTGCTGCAAAGAAACCAATACTAAAGGACACCAATAATAAGAAGAGACTTGCTTGGGCCAAGAAACACGAGCAATGGACATCAGACCAGTGGAAATCAATTCTTTGGTCATGAGTCCAAATTCGAGATTTTTGGTTCCAACCGCTGTGTTTTAGTGAGACACAGAGTAGGTGAATGGATTATCTCCACATGTTTGGTTCCCATGTGATGCATGGAGGAAGAGGTGTGATGGTACTTCCGGGTTCCGGGTTGGAGCTAGCCTACTTCAGCAGTACTGTATCATTTTAATCATTTTAGTCAATAAGATTCTTGCTACGTAAGCTTAACTTTCTGAACATTCGAGACGTGTAGTCCACTTGTCATTCCAATCTCCTTTGCATTAGCGTAGCCTCTTCTGTAGCCTGTCAACTATGTGTCTGTCTATCCCTGTTCTCTCCTCTCTGCACAGACCATACAAACGCTCCACACCGCGTGGCCGCGGCCACCCTAATCTGGTGGTCCCAGCGCGCACGACCCACGTGGAGTTCCAGGTCTCCGGTAGCCTCTGGAACTGCCGATCTGCGGCCAACAAGGCAGAGTTCATCTCAGCCTATGCCTCCCTCCAGTCCCTCGACTTCTTGGCACTGACGGAAACATGGATCACCACAGATAACACTGCTACTCCTACTGCTCTCTCTTCGTCCGCCCACGTGTTCTCGCACACCCCGAGAGCTTCTGGTCAGCGGGGTGGTGGCACCGGGATCCTCATCTCTCCCAGTGGTCATTCTCTCTTTCTCCCCTTACCCATCTGTCTATCGCCTCCTTTGAATTCCATGCTGTCACAGTTACCAGCCCTTTCAAGCTTAACATCCTTATCATTTATCGCCCTCCAGGTTCCCTCGGAGAGTTCATCAATGAGCTTGATGCCTTGATAAGCTCCTTTCCTGAGGACGGCTCACCTCTCACAGTTCTGGGCGACTTTAACCTCCCCACGTCTACCTTTGACTCATTCCTCTCTGCCTCCTTCTTTCCACTCCTCTCCTCTTTTGACCTCACCCTCTCAACTTCCCCCCCTACTCACAAGGCAGGCAATACGCTCGACCTCATCTTTACTAGATGCTGTACTTCCACTAACCTCATTACAACTCCCCTCCAAGTCTCCGACCACGACCTTGTATCCTTTTCCCTCTCGCTCTCATCCAACACTTCCCACACTGCCCCTACTCGGATGGTATCACGCCGTCCCAACCTTCGCTCTCTCTCCCCCGCTATTCTCTCCTCTTCCATCCTATCATCTCTTCCCTCTGCTCAAACCTTCTCCAACCTATCTCCTGATCCTCCCTTTCTGCATCCTTTGACTCTCTATGTCCCCTATCCTCCAGGCCGGCTCGGTCCTCCCCTCCCGCTCCGTGGCTCGACGACTCATTGCGAGCTCACAGAACAGGGCTCCGCGCAGCCGAGCGGAAATGGAGGAAAACTCGCCTCCCTGCGGACCTGGCATCCTTTCACTCCCTCCTCTCTACATTTTCCTCTTCTGTCTCTGCTGCTAAAGCCACTTTCTACCACTCTAAATTCCAAGCATCTGCCTCTAACCCTAGGAAGCTCTTTGCCACCTTCTCCTCCCTCCTGAATCCTCCTCCCCCTCCCCCCTCCTCCCTCTCTGCAGATGACTTCGTCAACCATTTTGAAAAGAAGGTCGACGACATCCGATCCTCGTTTGCTAAGTCAAACGACACCGCTGGTTCTGCTCACACTGCCCTACCCTGTGCTCTGACCTCTTTCTCCCCTCTCTCTCCAGATGAAATCTCACGTCTTGTGACGGCCGGCCGCCCAACAACCTGCCCGCTTGACCCTATCCCCTCCTCTCTTCTCCAGACCATTTCCGGAGACCTTCTCCCTTACCTCACCTCGCTCATCAACTCATCCCTGACCGCTGGCTACGTCCCTTCCGTCTTCAAGAGAGCGAGAGTTGCACCCTTCTGAAAAAACCTACACTCGATCCCTCCGATGTCAACAACTACAGACCAGTATCCCTTCTTTCTTTTCTCTCCAAAACTCTTGAACGTGCCGTCCTTGGCCAGCTCTCCCGCTATCTCTCTCAGAATGACCTTCTTGATCCAAATCAGTCAGGTTTCAAGACTAGTCATTCAACTGAGACTGCTCTTCTCTGTATCACGGAGGCGCTCCGCACTGCTAAAGCTAACTCTCTCTCCTCTGCTCTCATCCTTCTAGACCTATCGGCTGCCTTCGATACTGTGAACCATCAGATCCTCCTCTCCACCCTCTCCGAGTTGGGCATCTCCGGCGCGGCCACGCTTGATTGCGTCCTACCTGACAGGTCGCTCCTACCAGGTGGCGTGGCGAGAATCTGTCTCCTCACCACGTGCTCTCACCACTGGTGTCCCCAGGGCTCTGTTCTAGGCCCTCTCCTATTCTCGCTATACACCAAGTCACTTGGCTCTGTCATAACCTCACATGGTCTCTCCTATCATTGCTATGCAGACGACACACAATTAATCTTCTCCTTTCCCCTTCTGATGACCAGGTGGCGAATCGCATCTCTGCATGTCTGGCAGACATATCAGTGTGGATGACGGATCACCACCTCAAGCTGAACCTCGGCAAGACGGAGCTGCTCTTCCTCCCGGGGGAAGGACTGCCCGTTCCATGATCTCGCCATCACGGTTGACAACTCCATTGTGTCCTCCTCCCAGAGAGCTAAGAACCTTGGCGTGATCCTGGACAACACCCTGTTGTTCTCAACTAACATCAAGGCGGTGGCCCGTTCCTGTAGGTTCATGCTCTACAACATCCGCAGAGTACGACCCTGCCTCACACAGGAAGCGGCGCAGGTCCTAATCCAGGCACTTGTCATCTCCCGTCTGGATTACTGCAACTCGCTGTTGGCTGGGCTCCCTGCCTGTGCCATTAAACCCCTACAACTCATCCAGAACGCCGCAGCCCGTCTGGTGTTCAACCTTCCCAAGTTCTCTCACGTCACCCCGCTCCTCCGCTCTCTCCACTGGCTTCCAGTTGAAGCTCGCATCCGCTACAAGACCATGGTGCTTGCCTACGGAGCTGTGAGGGGAACGGCACCTCAGTACCTCCAGGCTCTGATCAGGCCCTACACCCAAACAAGGGCACTGCGTTCATCCACCTCTGGCCTGCTCGCCTCCCTACCTCTGAGGAAGTACAGTTCCCGCTCAGCCCAGTCAAAACTGTTCGCTGCTCTGGCCCCCCAATGGTGGAACAAACTCCCTCACGACGCCAGGACAGCGGAGTCAATCACCACCTTCCGGAGACACCTGAAACCCCACCTCTTTAAGGAATACCTAGGATAGGATAAAGTAATCCTTCTCACCCCCCTTAAAAGATTTAGATGCACTATTGTATAGTGGCTGTTCCACTGGATGTCATAAGGTGAATGCACCAATTTGTAAGTCGCTCTGGATAAGAGCGTCTGCTAAATGACTTAAATGTAAAAAATGTGATTTGCTGGTGACACTGACACTGTCTGCACACTTAACCAGCATGGCTACCACAGCATTCTGCAGGGATACACCATCTCATCTGGTTTGGGCTTAGTGGGACTATCATTTGTTTTTCAACAGGACAATGACCCAAAACACCTCCAGTCTGTGTAAGGGCTATTTGACCAAGAAGGAGAGTGATGGAGGACTGCATCAGATGACCTGGCCTCCACAATCAACCGACCTCAAACCAATTGAGATGGTTTGGGATGAGTTAGACTGCAGAATGAAGTAAAAGCAGCCAACAAGTGCTCAGCATATGTGGAAACTCCTTCAAGACTGTTGGAAAAGCATTCCTCATGAAGCTGGTTGAGAGAATGCCAAAAGTGTGCAAAGCTGTCATCAAGGCAAAGGGTGGCTACTTTGAAGAATCTAAAATATATTTTGATTTGTTTAATACTTTTTGATTACTACATGTTTCCATGTGTTATTTAATAGTTTTGATGTCTTCACTATTATTCTGCCGTGTAGAAAATAGTAAAAAATAAAGAAAAACCCTTGAATGAGTAAGTATGTCCAAACTTTTGACTGGTACTGTATATATATATATATACAGTGAGGGGAAAAAGTATTTGATCCCCTGCTGATTTTGTACGTTTACCCACTGACAAAGAAATGATCAGTCTACAATTTTAGGTTTTACCTACAATGGTAGGTTTATTTGAACAGTGAGAGACAGAATAACAACAAAAAAATCCAGAAAAACGCATGTCAAAAATGTTATAAATTGATTTGCATTTTAATGAGGGAAATAGGTATTTGACCCCTCTGCAAAACATGACTTAGTACTTGGTGGCAAAACCCTTGTTGGCAATCACAGAGGTCAGACGTTTCTTGTAGTTGGCCACCAGGTTTGCACACATCTCAGGAGGGATTTTGTCCCACTCCTCTTTCCAGATCTTCTCCAAGTCATTAAGGTTTTGAGGCTAACGTTTGGCAACTTGAACCTTCAGCTCCCTCCACAGATTTTCTATGGGAGTAAGGTCTGGAGACTGGCTAGGCCACTCCAGGACCTTAATGTGCTTCTTCTTGAGCCACTCCTTTGTTGCCTTGGCTTGTCATGCTGGAATACCCATCCACGACCCATTTTCAATGCACTGGCTGAGGGAAGGAGGTTCTCACCCAAGATTTGACGGTACATGGTCCAGTCCATCGTCCCTTTGATGCAGTGTAGTTGTCCTGTCCCCTTAGCAGAAAAACACCCTCAAAGCATCATGTTTTCACCTCCATGTTTGACGGTGGGGGTGGTGTTCTTGGGGTCATAGGCAGCATTCCTCCTCCTCCAAACAGGGCGAGTTGAGTTGATGCCAAAGAGCTCCATTTTGGTCTCATCTAACCACAACACTTTCACCCAGTTGTCCTCTGAATCATTCAGATGTTCATTGGCAAACTTCAGACGGGCATGTATATGTGCTTTCTTGAGCAGGGGGACCTTGCGGGCGCTGCAGGATTTCAGTCATTCACGGCGTAGTGTGTTACCAATTCTTTTCTTGGTGACTATGGTCCCAGCTGCCTTGAGATCATTGACAAGATCCTCCCGTGTAGTTCTGGGCTGATTCCTCACCGTTCTCATGATCATTGCAACTCCACGAGGAGAGATCTTGCATGGGGCCCCAGGCAGAGGGAGATTGACAATTCTTTTGTGTTTCTTCCATTTGCGAATAATCGCACCAACTGTTGTCACCTTCTCACCAAGCTGCTTGGCGATGGTCTTGTAGCCCATTCCAGCCTTATGTAGGTCTACAATCTTGTCCCTGACATCCTTGGAGAGCTCTTTGGTATTGGCCATGGTGGAGAGTTTGGAATTTGATTGATTGCTTCTGTGGACAGGTGTCTTTTATACAGGTAACAAGCTGAGATTAGGAGCACTCCCTTTAAGAGTGACTAAGAGCAAAAGACTAAGAAATGGGGAGTGGAAATGTGACAAACAGGAGAGAAAACATTGAGTTACTACATTAAAGGAGATCAAACTCAGAAAGACAGAACATTTGTGGTTTATTATACACTCCTCTTGGGGCACTCCACACACTCACAGAGTCTGCCTCTCACAAATCACAAATACTGTTGTCTTGGCTTGGGGACTGCACTTTAGAAAGCAGAAAGTCTTGAACTAGAACCACATTTTGGTTCATAAAACCCACATAATCCAGATTTGATGAGCTCTATCAGTTTGAGAAAAGCAGATTCAGTGTTCAATACAAGCGACTTGGCTCTGAACAGAGAATAAACCAAATCCTTCTTTTTTGATAAGGTACAAAAACGACTTATTTAAGACAAATGATGGAGGACGGAGTGTGGTCTAAAGCTTTGGCAGATGAGGTTGGAACTTGCTGACCTGTGTGGAACTGTCTAATCTGCACAAGTTTGTCCCCGTCTGATTGGTTAGCTGAGTCCTGACTGTTTGTTGAGCGATTGGTCAGAGTAGGTAGAAATTGCCTCTAACCACGGATACAGAGAGTCAGATAGGTTTTGTATCCCCCTGATGGTAAAGGTTAAGAATGGGGGTAGGGTTGTCTGACCCTAGATCAGTGGTTAGTCGTTCTGTTTCTTCTTCTTGGTGTCTGGCATGCCATTGTCGTTGGCCTGAGAGGAGAAGTGTTCGGACATGGCTGCCAGGGCTCGGTACCGATGGGATATTGTGTTCTTCACCTCCTTAGGTAGCTCAGCATAACTACAGTGACCAGAAAGAGAATGAGAGAGACAACAATAAATGAGCTGGCAATAATCACTTTCATTCATTTTCTTCTTACTGATGTTGTCAATACATAAAACAGACATCTACTGCCCCCCAGTGGTAGAGTAGGAGAGTAATAAAGGAGTAATAAAGTGTGATACGTAAACACAGACTCCTGCGAGTAAAATAAAAGTCCTGCTTACGTTTTGTCAAATCCGTCTGGTTGGAAACAGGGGTCCCATCCAAAGTCTCTGGGGCCTCTAGGCTCTACAATGTGCCCCTATACAGTTAGGGGGAAAAATACATGTTTATCAAAGCAAGCATGCAGAGTTAGTGTGGCTCAGTTGTAAGAGCATGGTGCTTGCAATGCCAAGGTTGTGGGTTCGATTCCCACGGGGACCTGTACGAAGAATTACGAAAAACTATGCAGTCGCTCTGGGTAACGTCAGTAAGACCAAGGAGCTGATCGTGGAGTGTTCTCTTTGCTTCCGCATGGCAAGCGGTACCAGAGCATAAAAGTCTGACACCAACAGGCTCCTGAACAGCGTCTAGCCATAGCCCATCCAACTACCTCATCCCCATACTGTTATTTATTTTATTTATCTTGCTCCTTTGCACCCCAGTATCTCTACTTGCACATTCATCTTCTGCACATCTATCACTCCAGTGTTTAATTGTTATATTGTAATTACTTAGCCACCATGGCCTATTTATTGCCTTACCTCCCTTATCCTACCTCATTTGCACACACTGTATATAGACTTTTTCTACTGTATTATTGACTGTATGTTTGTTTATTCCATGTGTAACTGTGTTGTTGTATGTGTCGAACTGCTTTTCTTTATTTTGACCAGGTCGCAGTTGTAAATGAGGACTTGTTCTCAACTAGCCTAACTGGTTAAATAAAGGTGTTCTCAACTAGCCTACCTGGTTAAATAAAGGTGTTCTCAACTAGCCTACCTGGTTAAATAAAGGTGAAATAAAATAAAAATAAGACTGCTGAAATTTGGTCAAAAATCTTTCATCTGTTGTAATGGCAAGGTATATTATCGGATGAATGTGTTATTAATTTTCCTGACACAAGAACACGCCAGTTGATCAGAATATATCATGGAGTATCAGAAATGGCTGTCTGTCTAGACAGAAAAATACTTTGAAGTCAGATTTTGCAGTAAAATAAATGACGTAGTTACTGCGTTTTGACTTTGTAGGGCAGTGTACATATTTGTGTATGTTATTTTTGGTTCTACATTGATATTGATTACTGCATTGTTGGGTTTGGAGCTTGTAAGAAAGGCATTTTACTGCACCTGTGCGCGTTACATAAAAACTTTACATTTGAAACTATATTCTGACCTCAGTTATCCCTCTGAAGAGTTGTACTGGCTCCTCTTTCCCTGGACAGAAGGCAAAGGTACACAGAGCCCAGGCTGACTTATCTTCAAACCCAGCCAACATCTTATACAGACCTGGATAGAGGGAGGGACGGTGACACAAACTCAGGAGGTTGGTGGCACCTTAATTGGGGAGGACTGGCACGTGGTAATAGCTGGATCGGAATAGTATCAAATACATCAAACATATGGTTTCCATGGTTTCCATGTGTTTGATGCCATTCCATTTGCTCCGTTCCAGCCAGTATTATGAGCCGTCCTCCCCTCAGAAGCCTCCACTGCACACTCAAACATTACATTTAAGTAACTGTACTCATTCATTCACAGATGAATCATGATTTACCTTCAGGCCTAAGTTTATCCAGGAACCATTTTCTACACACACACAAAACAAAACAAAAAATACATTTTCAATAAATGTATTGTCATATTAGAGAATGCGACCACAGGCTCCACAGAGAGGTTATAGAGGCCTACTCACATGTAGGGTCCTGGTAGACCTCCCAAAGCTCTGAAACAGAGACAGGTGTCCTCCACGATGACTGGTCCATCAACCTGAGAGAATTGACACAGACAAACCAGGTCAGATGAGCATTTATACACGTATCTCTAATCCAGACCTCATTACAACAGCACACATAAAAGAACAGCCCACAATGACACACCTGTTTTACTGCTTCCTTACACTTCTGTATAGAGATCTCGTCTGGTTCCCCCTGGTATTCAGGCACTGAGAAAGATGGACAGTAATTTAGTCCCACATGAAGACTTAACAGAGATTTATTGATTAGGTATACATCTATCTCGTCATTCCATTGAGATAGTTAACTCACAGTCAATCTTCTTGGACACTAGTTTGTAGGGAAACCCGTCCCCCAAGATCTGAATCACCTGGTTAGACAAAGAACAGCAGTCTTTTATGATGGCATGAACTTGTGAGTTGGTCTACAGTGTTATGTGTAAGGCAGGGACGGGCAACTTGCCCCCCCCCTCTTTCCCTCCTGCAGATCAATTCCATCCCACCCCCCCAAAATGAGGATGATGATTTTCTATGAACCCAGCTGGGGTCCCAACTTACTGTTTAGAGTTAGCATAGTAGAATACACAAGGTGCAATAAAAAAAAATGTGATTGTGCATCAGCAGTTTCTCTCTTATGTCAGTCGCTCAATTAGCCCATGTCGGTGAACATTTTTTAGATTGGTAAATTAGTCTAGCGTCCATTTATACTATTTATACTTGAAGTAATCATGGTCGAATTACAGACACATTGATTTTGTTAGTCACTTTCACTCAGATATCATATTAAAAACTGCAAACATTTATATCCACCCTATAGCAAAATGTGTACAATTGCAGGAAATTAGCTGTAAAACTGCACATTTTTCTCCTCGTCCAATGACGAAATGTAAATGTTTGGCTCGCAGGTTGGGGATGTGTGCCACCCCAACAACATTTTGCGTAGGGCCCCTATAAGGCTAGGGCATGGATGTGGGTAGGCAGACCCGCAATCCACTGTAGCCCCTCCCCTACTGGTTCGATCCTGCTGTATCACAACCGGCCGTGATCGGGCGTCCCATAGGGCGGCGCACAATTGACCCAGCGCCGTCCGGGTTAGGGGAGGTTTTGGCCGAGGTAGGCCTTCATTGTAAAATAAGAATATGTTCTTAACGGACTTTCCTAGTTAAATAAAATGAGAAGTTCTGATTTTTTGTGCCACCCACCCCCATCAAAGTTGCCCATCCCTGGTATAAAGGCTTGGATGACACCTGCTGGTATGGTGCTATATTGTTAAACATGCAGGACTCCAATAACCCAGTTCATGTTATACAGTTAATGTGTACAAGCTATTGACGTAGCCTCTAAAATGAGATGAATTATATATCAAAACATTTGATCTCAGCATGTGTAATCTAAAACTTGGCCACCACCACATTTACCCCTGTCAGACTTCCATTCTGTCAGGAGTCGGCCGGAACCTCTAATAAACAGCTCACTTTCGAACGTTTCAATGTTCATTCCGGGCCATTTCTACGGGGAATAATAATTTATCTGAAGCATTCCCCACCTCTTCTAGTTTCTTTGCGTTTCCAGTCACGAAGACAACGGATCTCCCCACTGGAATAGCCATGCTGAGGCCTCTTGATGTCTGGAAGATAATCACGAACTGACCAGAACACGCCGCACCGCAAAGACATCCGGCACTGTATCAGCCAATGACAGGCCACTGCCAAGAATCCTAGCAAATCAGGGTAAGGCTAGGAACTCCGCCTATTCAGCGCTATCCAATCGGAATGTTGTTGTGTACAGCTGGAAATCATGTCCGGGTGAACATACCATGTCGGGAAGACGGCAAACTAAAATGCAAACTAAAATGCAACCATTTATATTTAGAGAACGGCATATTTTGGACAAAATGACGATACCAACAGTTGCTATCCGTAACTTAGTAAGTTAACAGTTATGATATCCTGCAAGTGACTGAATCTTAGCTTGTTTAAAGCTATTTGAAAGTTGCCTTACATGTTAGTTTGTTGAAGTAGCCTACAGAGATACACCAGGATACACCTTGCTACCTAGTGACAATGAGTCTTCTAACTCGCACTACCGAGGGGTTCAGCTCCACTGAGTACTGGGAACGCTTCTTCAAGAAGAGAGGAGAGACGGCTTTTGACTGGTATGGAGACAACAACAAACTCTGTGGCATGCTGCTCAAATACATCAAACCTCGGGATAAGGTGACAACCTAGGCTTACACCAAAGGCACCCTACACATCTGTGGCACCACTTTTACGTCCTGAACCTGAAATCCATGTACAAGACATTACTTCTATTTGTCTCTCACTTGTCTCGTCTCCCAGATCTTGGTGGTGGGCTGTGGTAACTCTGAGCTGAGTGAGCATCTGTATGATGTCGGCTACAGACATCTGACCAACATTGACATCAGTGAGACGGTGGTGAATCACCTGACCTTCCAGAAGGTGGATGCCACACAGACCCCCAATGAGGACAGAAGCTACCAAGCTACGCTGGACAAGGGGACACTGGACGCCATGGCCTCCCAGGAGGAGGGGGTTCTAGCTGGGAGGATACTGGCTGAGGTGGGCTGGGGGTGTGAGGATGTTGAGTTGTTAGACAGGGATTATAACATCAAATCAAATGTACTTATATAGCCCTTCTTACATCAGCTGATATCTCAAAGTGATGTACAGAAACCCAGCCTAAAACCTCCAAAAGCAAGCAATGCAGATGTAGAAGCACGGCTTTAACAGGGCTTTAACCAAAGCCAGCAGCCCTGCACATAGAGTTGCACTCCAGGAGTGTTGTCTGTTAGTAATATGTGTCCCAAAGCTGAGGGAGTGAAAAGGATCAATGGTGTAGGGGCTAATTTGACCCTCTATAGCTACTTCCATTGAACCAGCATGCATGCAGACTAGAGCGAAGTGCGATCCCGATACGTACCACGATATGTTTGGAGTTTGCGCAATTTAATATAAAAGAATAGACGCGTGTCTAACTACATAAAAAGTGCATTTGTTTGTTTGATTTCGAGGTGTGACACGTAACAAGTGAAATCCCTCCCGAAATTAAATGTTTAGCGGCTACTGAGGTTTATCTTATTAAACAACATGGGGAATGTGTTAATATGAATTTAATGCTTTTTTATTATTTCAATGTGGAACATAATTGCCTCATTCATGTCACGACTGTGTCCCGAAGTTGAAGGGTTTATTGATCTCCTTGCCACTCTGCAAGTCACCTTGGAGTTTCGTCAGCAACACGTGACAACGGAGGGCCCGCCGAATGAGTTGGTAGGGTTGAGGGGTTGTTTGGGTTTGACAGTAAACCTTGCTCTTCCTGTGTCAACCCCCACAGTGCCTCAGGGCGGAGAGTCTGATTGGCTGTATGGCTCAGCTGAGGGTCGTGGCCAACTAGCAGCTAGCGCTAACTAAAGGTGACTGGTTGTCATGCCGATGCATAGGGACCAGGAGTATACGGACACGCAACCTGTCCAATCAGAGCTCTCACCCTCCCATGGGGATGGAACTCTCTATTGTCTCCCCCTTATTCCTTCAACCGTTTTCCCCCTTTCTCCATCCCTGGCCCCGTCCCTCTCCCTGTATGTGTTCCGTTCCTGTCGAAGGGAAGTGAGCTAGGTTGGAGGGAGGTAGTGAGTCGTGGTAACAGTGTTCTGAGTGGTCAGTACTCTGTAGAGGACGTGAGAGGAGAGGTTGGTCATCTCAACTGCAGACTAGTGTTCCTGTTTAATGAAGGACTGGTCCAGTCAGAGAGCTGCCTCACTGACCCAACAACCACAGATTCTCTCGCTCTCTCGTGTAATCGAGTCTTGGTTTTCTGAGCTATATCTACTCTCACACTCTCTCACGCACACAGTGTTTTGATTACTTAATGCCTGAGTTCTGTGGCTAATATTTTTTGACATTGACCAGCAGCCTCCACTCAGAAGAAGAGCAGAAGGAAAGCCCTCTGCCCCTCCCCCTGTGCCCTCACAGACACCAGGTGGCACCCTGGCGGTGGATAAGGGCTTGGTCTGTTGTGCCCACCACAGGGTCATGGTGGCTGGCCTTGCCATACTAGGGGTGGGCTCCAACCACAACAAAGGTAGGTGTGTCTGCAAGTCAATCACTTCGTGCCTATCCACACACACCTGCCAAACACCAGTCTGTGTTTGACACTTTTTCTCAAATGTAATTTTATTTGCCTGCAGGAATTTGTCACTTGACACTTCAGGTCTGATGAATCAGCTAAATGTATTCTGTCTGTCATGTCTCCTCGAACCTCTGTCTGTCCCACCTTCCCTCTCTAGACGTCCTAGTGTCAGTGCTCCTGGTGGGGCTGGGTGGAGGAGGGCTGGAGCTGGACCCTGCAGTGCTGAACCTGAAGGTTGCATGAGGAGAGGAGGATGAGAAGAGGGGACCTTGTGAACAAGTATCATGATCTCATACTTTACTGTATACAAAATAAAAACATGTACAGATGTAGTTTATTCTAACACTATCAATCAAGTAAAGAATGTTTTATTCTCAAACTTCTCTCTGGTGTTTATTGATGATGAACCCTGCAGTGATTTTCTCAGGATTACAGTTGCTTTTGAAACAATTGTATTTTCTATCAGACTTGAACTATCTCAAATATGTTACACAGATGCCACCCCTTCTGATTTTATTCTGCAGTCCCTCACACACTCTCTCTCACTGCTGCAGAGTGCAGCAGTGTTATTTACAGTAGATGAATCTTGCAGCATGTTCACAGTATCTCTGCGAGTTGGGTGCATTGAAAGGTGGGATTTATAACCCTGGACTTGAGGCGGGAATATTTTCTGTCTGTCAAGCCAAACTAATACTATAATTTGCTATCTGTTCCTTTGGAGTGAATGGACGTGCAAACTGCCTTTGGGAACTCAGTCGCAGATTTTTGCGTATTTACAGAGAGAGAAGCCCTTTAGCTGGGTTTCCACTAGATAGCACAGCCACAGTCAAAATGGCTGTATCGTACAAATGTATGAAAAACATTTAACCTTATTTCGGGTTAGGCATACGGTTAGTAGTGTGGTTAAGGTTAGGTTTAAAATCAGATTTTATGAAGATAAATTGTAGAAATGGGCGGGGTTTATGACTGTAACGACCCGTTGACGTTAGCTGCCTGTCAGATGAATCGAACTGTTATCGAATTGTTGCTTAGAACTGAACCGAACCAGAACTAAAGTCCACCGGAGGAAATGTTATCTTCGCGATTATCTCTTTGACTTTTAGGGACTGACTTTTTGAACAATAGGCTATATATAAACACGATGTAACTTGCTGGACGGACGTTTGGGTCCGGCTTGGGCGCGCGGTGACTGGACCAGTGTTAGTTGCCAACTAATTGGACTGGAGTCACTACTTGACAGTAGGTAAAGTAATCAGCAATACAAGGCAAAAATGACAACTTGCAAAACAAATAAAAATATCAATAATTGCTAGGTATACAAACGTTATATTTGTGTTTTAGTGGCATGCGGACTGGGCAGTTGGCTAACATTAATAAACTTCACTCAGCACTTGAAGTAGCTTTTAAATTTAGCTAAATTCCTTGCACTTTTTGTTGTCAGCTAACGTTAGCTATCAATCTTGAAACTATCCCAATAACATTCAAATGTTTCTCTTTGACTGTCTTCATCTTTTTTCAGCTTTACCCGAACCATAGTGTTTGGATGGTGTTGTGTGTGCAGGTGGTTGAAAGTTGGATGGACAGCTCCGTCACGATGGGCAACCAGGTGATGGAGGAGCTCATCCCCTTGGTCAACAGGTTGCAGGACGCCTTCAGCACCATGGACCAGAGCTGCAACCTGGACCTGTCACATATAGCTGTAGTTGGCAGCCAGAGCGCAGGCAAGAGCTCATTCTTGGAGAACTTTGTTGGCAGGTATAGTATTCTAATATAGGGATCAACAACACATCAGATAAACCATCCATAATGTTATTCAATAATCGGTTACTCAGATGCTGTCTGTTTTGAGTTTGGTAGAGATTCAGGAGCACCGAGATCTTCTGCACAGATTCTGCCTGACAGTAAATCTCAGAAAGACCAAAATATTGGTGTTCCAAAAAAGGTCCAGTCGCCAGGACCACAAATAAAAGTTCCATCTAGACACCGTTGCCCTAGAGCACACAAAAAACTATACATACCTTGGCCTAAACATCAGCGCCACAGGTCACTTCCACAAAGCTGTGAACGATCTGAGAGACAAGGCAAGAAGGGCCTTCTATGCCATCAAAAGGAACATAAAATTCAACATACCAATTAGGATCTGACTAAAAATACTTGAATCAGTTATAGAACCCATTGCCCTCTATGGTTGTGAGGTCTGGGGTCCGCTCACCAACCAAGAATTCACAAAATGGGACAAACACCAAATTAAGAGACTGCATGCAGAATTCTGCAAAAATATCCTCTATGTACAACGTAAAACACCAAATAATGCATGCAGAGCAGAATTAGGCCGATACCCACTAATGATCAAAATCCAGAAAAGAGACGTTAAATTCTACAACCACCTCAAAGGAAGCGATTTCCAAACCTTCCATAACAAAGCCATCACCTCACCTACAGAGAGATTAACCTGGAGAAGAGTCCCCTAAGCAAGCTGGTCCTGGGGCTCTGTTCACAAACACAAACAGACCCTACAGAGCCTCAGGACAGCAACACAATTAGACCCAACCAAATCATGAGAAAACAAAAAGATAATTACTTGACACATTGGTAAGACTTAACAAAAAAACAGCAAACTAAAATGCTATTTGGCCCTAAACAGAGAGTACACAGTGGCAGAATACCTGACCATTGTGACTGACCCAAACTTAAGGAAAGCTTTGACTATGTACAGACTCAGTGAGCATAGCCTTGCTATTGAGAAAGGCCGCCGTAGGCAGACCTGGCTCTCAAGAGAAGACTGGCTATGTGCACACTGGCAAAAAAATGAGGTGGAAACTTAGCTGCACTTCCTAACCTCCTGCCAAATGTATGACCATATTAGAGACACATATTTCCCTCAGATTACACAAATCCACAAAGAATTCAAAAACAAGCATGATTTTGATAAACTCCCATATCTACTGGGTGAAATACCACAGTGTGCCATCACAGCAGCAAGAGTTGTGACCTGTTGCCACAAGAAAAGGGCAACCGGTGAAGAACAAACAATTGTAAATACAACCCATATTTATGTTTATTTATTTCCCCTTTTGTACTCTAACCATTTGCACATAGTTACAACACTGTATATATACATAATACGACATTTGTAATGTCTTTATTTGAATGTTTAATGTTTAGTGTTCATTTTTAATGTTTATTTCACTTTTGTATATTATCTACTTCACTTGTTTTGGAAATGTTAACATATGTTTCCCTTGCCAATGAAGCCCCTTGAATTGAATGGAATTGAATGATTCATGGCTCCCAACAGTTGAGCTCTCCAAATGAATGCACATGGCAGACAGACAGCCTCTCCTATTCAGTGAGGGCTGGCATGGATTGTTTACTAAACCCTATGCCAATGTAGTTGTGTTTGTGAATCAGAGCTTTCTCGGTAGTAGTCAGTCACCTACCAATAATGAGTTCAGTTATGCGACAATAGGCATGATGCTTAACGAGTGTTTTCAGAGCAGATGTGCAGATATGAGACTATGACACAATTTCTCACTCTCTCTTTCTCTCGCTCTCTTAGTATGGTTGGTATGGAATACTGAAGTATGGATACCTGAAATGGCTTTATGACAGTAGTGATGATGTCTGTGTGACAGTGACCAGCACTTGGTCACTTATTAACCAGGAGCCCTGGTCAAAAGTATTGTACTAAATAGGGAATAGGGTGCCGTTTGGGATGCAATCACTGACTTAATGTCTGATGCCTGAATCCAGCTGTTTCTCCAGCCCTGAGTGTCAGTCCTTGCTTCCTGCAGGCGTGTTGTCACAGCTGGATTATAAATGGTAGGATACTATAAAATAAACTTTGAAGCAAGACAACAGGAAAATGGTGGCACCTTGAATTTGGAATAAAAGACTAGAAATAAGTGATTTCGCCCATTATTTCTTTGTAGAGTTTATACTGTAGCCTGAGTGGGGGAGAAAGGAAGACTAGCGGTTAAGAGCGTTGGGCCAGTATCCGAAAGGTCGCAGGGCCTCTGCTTAATGACTCAAATGTAAATGTAATGTCAAATGAGTGTGGGGTCATTTTGACATTGAGATTTAGATGTATTTTATAGTTGCCTCAGCAGGGCTGTTAGACATGTTTCAGCTTCCACTGTTGTGTTTATACCCGCTCTTGTCTTTTAACACTAGAACCCCCTGGCCTTTCAGCATATCAGTACCCCGGGCCTTTCAGCATATCAGTACCCCGGGCCTTTCAGCATATCAGTACCCCGGGCCTTTCAGCATATCAGTACCCCGGGCCTTTCAGCATATCAGTACCCCTGGCCTTTCAGCATATCAGTACCCGGGCCTTTCAGCATATCAGTACCCCTGGCCTTTCAGCATATCAGTACCCGGCCTTTCAGCATATCAGTACCCGGCCTTTCAGCATATCAGTACCCGGGCCTTTCAGCATATCAGTACCCCGGGCCTTTCAGCATATCAGTACCCCTGGCCTTTCAGCATATCAGTACCCCGGGCCTTTCAGCATATCAGTACCCCTGGCCTTTCAGCATATCAGTACCCCTGGCCTTTCAGCATATCAGTACCCCTGGCCTTTCAGCATATCAGTACCCCTGGCCTTTCAGCATATCAGTACCCCTGGCCTTTCAGCATATCAGTACCCCTGGCCTTTCAGCATATCAGTACCCGGGCCTTTCAGCATATCAGTACCCTGGCCTTTCAGCATATCAGTACCCCTGGCCTTTCAGCATATCAGTACCCCTGGCCTTTCAGCATATCAGTACCCCTGGCCTTTCAGCATATCAGTACCCCTGGCCTTTCAGCATATCAGTACCCCTGGCCTTTCAGCATATCAGTACCCCTGGCCTTTCAGCATATCAGTACCCCGGGCCTTTCAGCATATCAGTACCCCTGGCCTTTCAGCATATCAGTACCCCTGGCCTTTCAGCATATCAGTACCCCTGGCCTTTCAGCATATCAGTACCCCTGGCCTTTCAGCATATCAGTACCCCGGGCGTCACCTTTAGCATATGCATCAGATGCATTTCAACCCGCAAGGTGCACAAACATGCTTGATAAATACATGCTTGATAAGTAGTTCATAAACTATAGTAAGGGATTAATTGCATGAAGAAATATTTATGGAAATATATCAATAAAAAAAAAGAGTTGTTTGTTTAGATAGAGACAAGGATATGTTTTGTATAATTCTTCAAAGTCCTAGAAAAGACACAGGCCTAAAGCCTAGTTATTTCTCTTACAATAAAAACATTAGTGTGATTTATTTGATCAACTTTTTTGTAGATACGATTAGTAATAGTAAATAATAAAGTCCAGTTACAGCTTCTTTTGACAAAGTAGAAACCAAAAAATATATAATAATAGAACCAGCCAGCTACACAGGTGAAATGATTTGCCGTATGTACAATTGTAAAGGATGAATTGCATAAAGAAATATTTGTGGAAATATATTCATGACAAGATATTTAAAAAAAAAACATTTGTTGATTGTATCGGACACTGTTTTGTGCCTTAACGCATTAATCAATCGTCTCTTGTCTTTATGCTTAGGGTCCACAGTCAGCACATAGCTTCGGGCTTTGTGTAAGCAAGCCCCACAAACAAATCGATTGCACCACACATAGTTTATGAGCCTTGTTTTGTGTACACCTGCCGACTTGACATTGTGTCTTGTTTATGCCAGAGTGGGAGCTGTGGTGCTTGGGTGCATGCACGCGCGCACACACACACACACACACACACAAAACACACACACACACACACACACACACACACACACACACACACACACACACACAACACACAAAAAAAAGGCTAAAAGCAACACATTGCAGGGTCCAACAATAACAATGACCCACTTGCCTGGGGCCAGTAAAAACATGTCGGGCCAGTGGATCTCGTCAGGCACTGGCCCGACCTGGCCAGTAACTTCTCAGCACATTTGGCATTCCAGTTCGACATTAACATCCTCTGTCGCAGTCTGCCAGAGAAAACTGCGGGTGCCGCGTCGCGGTCAGCACCGCATTGTTCACAGCACTGCATTGTTCGATTTGGATGAGGATTTCTACTTCAATGAGCTTTCTTCTTAAATTGACATACTTCTCATCCTGGAACCGGCCCAAACCCCAATACTCGAAGAAGGAAGAGGCGACATTATAGAGGCTGACGTTTGGGATACCTGACAAGACTACATCGGCGAGTGTATTAACCACCTCTACCCTCCGTTCTATTGGTGAACGTGCAATCACTGGAGAATAAACTGGACGAGCTCCGTTCGAGACTTTCCTATTCACGTGATCTGAAGAACTGTAATATCCTATATTTCTTTGTTAACAACAGCTGGTGTGCAATCTCTAATTAAGGATGTCTCGAGGGTCTGCTCACCTCATGATAAGGTGTAGACCATGCTATTTACCAAGAGAGTTTTCATTTGTAAGTCGCTCTGGATAAGAGCGTCTGCTAAATGACTTAAATGTAAATGTAAATGTAAATCTATATTTTTCGTAGCTGTCTACTTACCACCACAAACCGATCCTGGCACTAAGAGCGCACTCAACAAGCTGTATAGGGCCGTAAGCAAAGTAGGAAATGCTCACCCAGAGGCGACGCTCCTAGTGACCGTTATTTTTAATGCAGGAAGACTGAAATCTGACTTACCTAATTTCTACCAGCATGTCACCTGTGCAAATAGAGGTGAAGAAACTCTAAATCAACTTTACTCCACACACAGAGACATATCAAAGCTCTCGCTCGCCCTCCATTTGGAAAAATCTGACCATAACTCTATCCTCCTGATTCCTAATTATAGGCAAAACCAGGAAGTACCAGTGATGCGCTCAATACAGAAGTGATCCGCTACAGGACTTTTTCCGCTATCAGTGACTGGAAGGTGTTCCGGGAATTATCTGATGGCATTGAGGAGTTTACCGGCTTCATTAATAAGTGCATTGATGATATCATTGATGATATATGTGAGGGGAACGGCACCTCAGTACCTCCAGGCTCTGATCAGGCCCTACACCCAAACAAGGGCACTGCGTTCATCCACCTCTGGCCTGCTCACTCCCTACCACTGAGGAAGTACCCGCGCAAAACTGTTCAATGGTGGAACAAACTCCCCTCACGACGCCAGGACAGCGGAGTCAATCACCACCTTCCGGAGACACCTTCTTTCAGGAATACCTAGGATAGGATAAAGTAATCCTTCTCAATTTAGATGCACTATTGTAAAGTGGCTGTTCCACTGGATGTCTTAAGGTGAACGCACCAATTTGTAAGTCGCTCTGGATAAGAGCGTCTGCTAAATGACTTAAATGTAAATGTAAATATATCATCCCCACAGTGACCGTACGTACATATCCCAACCAGAAGCCAGGGATTACAAGCAACATCTGCACTGAGCTAAGGGTAGAGCTGCCGCTTTCAAGTAGCGGGACACATTATAATAAATCCCTCTACACCCTTCGACGGACTATCAAACAGGCATTTACAGGACTAAGATCAAATCCTACTACACGGGCTCTGACGCTTGTCGGATGTGGCAGGGCTTGCAAACTATCATGGATTACAAAGGGAAACCCAGCAATGAGCTGCCTAGTGACACAAGGCTACAAGAGGAACAGATCCACAGATAACGCAATCTTTATTGCACGCAACATTAACCATTGCCACCTGCACAAAAGGAACACATATGTGAGAATACTGTTCATCGACTCAACGTTCAACACCACAGTGCCCTCCAAGACCCTGGGACTGAACACCTCCCTCTGCATTGGATCCTGGACGTCCTGACGGGACGCCCCCAGGTGGTGAGGGTAGGGAACAACAAATCCGCCACGCTGACCCTCAACACGGGGGTGCCTCAGGGGTGCTTAGTCCCCTCCTTTACTCCCTGTTCACCCACGATTACATGGCCGCTCACAACCCCAAACACCATCATTAAGTTTACCGACAACACGACGGTGGTAGGCCTGATCACGACAACGATGAGACAGTCTATAGGCAGGAGGTCACACTGCCAGGACAACAACCACTCACTCAACGTCATCAAGAGAAAGAAGCTGATCGTGGACTACAGGAAACAGAGGCCCGAGCATGCCTCCATTCACATCGACAGGGATGTAGTGGAGCGAGTCGAGAGTTCCTCGGTGTCCACATCACTAAGGACCTACAGTATCATTGTCCAAATACACCAACACAGCCGTGAAGCAGGCACGACAACACCTCTTCCCCCTCAGGAGGCTGAAAAAATGTGGCATGGGCCCACAGATCCTCAAAAAGTTTTACAGCTACACCACTGAGAGCATTTTGACTGGGTGCACCACCGCTTGGTATGGCAACTGCTTGGCATTCGACCGCAAGGAGATAAAGAGGGTAGTGCATATGACACAGTACATCACTGGGGCGGGGCTCCCTGCCACCCAGGACCTCTATACGAGGCAGTGTCAGAGGAAGGCCCTAAATATTGTCAAAGACTTCAGCCACCCAAGTCTCTGCTACCGCACGGCAAGCTGTACCGGAGTGCCAAATCTGGGACCAAAAGACTCCTGAACAGCTTCTACACCAAAGACTGCTGAATATTAATCAAATGGATACCCTGACTATTTGCATTGACCATCCTTTTATTTGCACTGACTCTATGCACATTCACTGGACTCTAACTGTACACTCACACATACTACACTGACACTCCAACACACATATACTGTACCAATACTACATACGCTGACACACACAGAGAAAACACACACACATGCATATTGACGCCACACACCCACACACTTTTACACTATTTCACACTCTTCACATAAGCTGTTATTACCTATCCCGATTCCCTAGTCACTTTCACTTTTTTTTACAAGATCAGCATTAAAACCAACCACCTTTTCACTTTCATGACATACAGCACAGACAATTGTTTGCATCTCTTGTTTTGTTACTTCTCTTTAAAAGTTATGAAATCGTTTTCCCCCCCTCATCAATCTACATACAATACCCCATAATGATGAAGCAAAACAGGTTTTTAGAAATATAAGCATATTTATTAAAAATATAAAACTGATATCACATTCACGTAAGTATTCAGACCCCTTTTCTCAGTACTTTGTAGATCCTCTCAAGCTCTGTCAGGTTGGATGGGGAGTGTTGCTGCACAGTTATTTTCAGGTCTCTCCAGAGATGTTCGATCCGGTTCAAGTCCGGGCTCTAGCTGGGCCACTCAAGGACATTCAGAAACTTGTCCTGAAGCCACTCCTGCTTTGTCTTGGTTGTGTGCTTTTAGGGTCATTGTCCTCTTGGAAGGTCAACCTTCAGCCCAGTCTGAGGTCCTGAACGCTCTGGAGCAGGTTTTCATCAAGGACCTCTCTGTACTTTGCTCCGTTCATTTTTGCCTCAATCCTGACTAGTCTCCCAGTCGCTGCTGCGGAAAAACATCCCCAGGGCACGATGCTGCCACCACCATGCTTCAACGTAGGGATGGTGCCAGGTTTCCTCCAGATGTGATGCTTGGCATTCAGGCTAAAGAGTTCTATCTTCCGGGAAACTTCTTTCTCATGGTCTGAGAGTACTTTAGGTGCCTTTTGGCAAAGTCCAGGCAGGCTGTCATGTGCCTTTTACTGAAGAGTGGCTTCCGTCTGACCACTCTAGAATAAAGGAAAGTTCCATCTGGAATGTTCTCCCATCGCCACAGAGGAACTCTGGAGCTCTTTCAGAGTGAACGTTGGGTTCTTGCTGTCAATGCTGCAGAAATGTTTTGGTACCTTTCCCTAGATCGGTGCCTCGACACAGTCCTGTCTCGGAGCTCTACGGACAACTCTTTCAACCTATTGGCTTGGTTTTTGCTCTGACATTCACTGTCAACAGTGGGACCTTATATGGACAGGTGTGTGCCTTTCCAAATCATGTCCAATCAATTGAATTTACCACAGGTGGACTCCAATCAAGTTGTAGAAACATCTCAAGGATGATAAATGGAAACAGGATGCACCTGACCTCAATTTCGAGTCTCATAGCAAAGGGTCTGAATACTTATGTAAATAAGGTATTTCTGTTTTTTGTTTTTTTATACGTTTGAAAACATTTTTAAAAATGGTTTTCGATTTGTCATTATAGGGTATTGTGTAAAAATGATGTAATACATTCAAGAATAATGCTGTAACGTAACAGAATGTGGAAAAGGGAAAGGGGTCTGAATACTTTACGAATGCACTGTGCATACAGTACCAGTCAAAGGTTTGGACACACCTCATTCAAGGGTTTTTCTTTATTCTTACTATTGTCTACTTTGTAGAATAATAGTGAAGACATCGAAACTATGAAATAACACATGGAATCATGTAGTAACCAAAAAAGGCTTAAACAAATCAAAATATATTTTAGATTTTAGATTCTTCAAAGTAGCCACCCTTTGCCTTGACAGCTTTGCACACTATTGGCATGCTCTCAACCAGCTTCATGAGGTAGTCACCTGGAATGCATTTCAATTAACAGGTGTGCCTTGTTAAAAGTTCATTTGTGGAATTCCTTTCCTTCTTAATGCGTTTGAGCCAATTAGTTGTGTTGTGACAGTAGGGGTGGTATACAGAAGATTGCCTTATTTGGTAAAAGACCAAGTCCATATTATGGCAAGAACAGCTCAAATAAACAAAGATAAATGACAGTCCATCATTACTTTAAGACATGAAGATCAGTCAATCTGGAAAATTTCAAGAACCTTTAACGTTTCTTCAAATGCCGTCGCAAAAACCATCAAGCGCTATGATGAAACTGGCCTCTTACCTCTGCTGCAGAAGATATATTCATTAGAGTTAACTGCACCTCAGATTACAGTCCAAATAAATGCTTCACAGAGTTCAAGTAACCGATATCTCAACACCAACTGTACAGAGGAGACAGCGTGAATCAGGCCTTCATGGTCGAATTGCTGCAAAGAAACCACTACTAAAGGACACCAATAACAAGAAGGACTTGCTTGGGTCAAGAAACCCATTAGACCGGTGGAAGTCTGTCCTTTGGTCTGATTAATCCAAATTTGAGATTTTTGGTTCCATCTGCCGTGCCTCTGTGAGACACAGAGTAGGTGAACAGATGATCTCTGCATGTGTGGTTCCCACCGTGAAGCATGGAGGAGGAGGTGTGATGGTGTGGGGGTGTTTTGTTTGGTGACACTGTTCGTAATTCATTTAGAATTCAAGGCACACTTAACCAGCATGGCTTCCACAGCATTCTTCAGCGATACGCCATCCCAACTGGTTTGCGCTTAGGGGGACTATCATTTGTTTTTCAACAGGACAATGACCCAAAACACACCTCCATGCTGTGTAAAGGGCTATTTGAGCAAGAAGGAGAGCGATGGAGGGCTGCATCAGATGACCTGGCCGCCACAATCACCCGACCTCCGTCTCATGCTACCACTAGAGTGAAAGCACCGCCAGCATTCACTCGACCTCAACCCAATTGAGATGGTTTGAGATCAGTTAGACTGCAGAATGAAGGAAAAGCAGCCAAGAAGTGCTCAGCATATGTGGAAACTCCTTCAAGACTGTTGGAAAAGCATTCCTCATGAAGCTGGTTGAGAATGCCAAGAGTGTGCAAAGCTGTCATTAAGGCAAAGGGTGACGACTTTGAAGATTCTAAAATCTATTTGGATTTGTTTAACACTTTTTTGGTTACTACGTGTTTCCATGTGCTATTTAATCGTTTTTATGTCTTCACTATTATTCTGCAATGTAGTAAAAATAAAGAAAAACCCTTGAATGAGTAAGTGTGTCCAAACTTTTGACTGGTACTGTATATATATATATAGGACCTTATGCTAGGAGGATGATGATCACCCAGTCTCATAACCTCTTACTCTCATAAGGGGAAGAAATGGAATTCCTTCCATATCAGTCACCAACTAGCCCCTATGAGTTGGATCGCAGAGTGAAGGAAAAGCAGCCAACAGAGAATGCCAACACAACGCTCAGCATATGTGGGAACTCCTTCAAGACTTTTGGAAAGCACTCTAGGTGAAGCTGGTTGAGAGAATGCCAACACTTTTTTTGGTTACTGCATGATTCAATATGTGCTATTCCATGGTTTTGATGTGTTCACTACTATTCTACAATGTAGAAAAGAGCAAAAATTAAGAAAATTCCATGCATGAGCAAGTGTGTCCAAACTTTTGACCGGTACTGTGTGTGTGTGCGTGCGTGTGTATATATATATATACATACAGTTGAAGTCAGTAGTTTACATACACTTAGATCGGAGTCATTAAAACTCGTTTTTCAACCACTCCACAAATTTCTTGTTAACAAACTATAGTTTTAGCAAGTCGGTTAAGCCATCTACTTTGTGCATTTACAAAAGTAATTTTTCCAACAAATGTTTACAGACTGATTATTTCACTTATAATTCACTGTATCACAATTCCAGTAGGTCAGAAGTTTGCATACACTAAGTTGACTGTGACTTTAAGCAGCTTGGTAAATTCCAGAAAATTATGTCATGGCTTTAGAAGCTTCTGATGGGCTAATTGACATCATTTCTGTCAATTGGAGGTGTACCTGTGGATGTATTTCAAGGCCTACCTTCAAACTCAGTGCCTCTTTGCTTGACATCATGGGGAAATCAAAAGAAATCAGCCAAGACCTCAGAAAAAAATTGTAGACCTCCACAAGTCTGGTTCATCCTTGGGAGCAATTTCCAAATGCCTTAAGGTACCACGTTCATCTGTACAAACAATAGTACGCAAGTATAAACACCATGGGACCAGGCAGCCCTCATACTACTCAGGAAGGAGACGCGTTCTGTCTCCTAGAGATTAACGTACTTTGGTGAGGAAAGTGCAAATCAGTCCCAGAACAACAGCAAAGGACCTTGTGAAGATGCTGGAGGAAACTGGTACAAGAATATCGATATCCACAGTAAAATGAGTCCTATATCGTCAAAACCTGAAAGGCCGCTCAGCAAGGAAGAAGCCACAGCTCCAAAACTGCCATTTAAAAGCCAGACTACGGTTTGCAACTGCACATGGGGACAAAGATCGTACTTTTTGGAGAAATGTCCTCTGGTCTGATGAAACAAAAATAGAACTGTTTGGCCATAATGACCATCGTTATGTTTGGAGGAAAAAGGCGGAGACTTGCAAGCCGAAGAACACCATCCCAACCATGAAGCACGGGGGTGGCAGCATCATGTTGTTGGGGTGCATTGCTGCAGGAGGGACTGGTGCACTTCACAACATAGATGGCATCATGAGATGAAAAATGATGTGGATATATTGAAGAAACATCTCAAGACATCAGTCAGGAAGTTAAAGCTTGGTCACAAATGGGTCTTCCAAATGGACAATAACCCCAAGCATACTTCCAAAGTTGTGGCAAAATGGCTTGAGGACAACAAAGTTAAGGTATTGGAGTGGCCATCACATAGCCCTGACCTCAATCCTATATAAAATATGTGGGCAGAACTGGAAAAACGTGTGCGAGCAAGGAGGCCTACAAACCTGACTCAGTTACACCAGCTGTCAGGAGGAATGGGCCAACATTCACCCAACTTTTCTGGGAAGCTTGTGGAAGGCTACCCGAAACGTTTGACCCAAGTTAAACTATTTAAAGGCAATGCTACCAAATACTAATTGAGTGTATGTAAACTTCTGACCCACTCGGAATGTGATGAAGAAATAAAAGCTGAAATAAATAATTCTCTCTACTATTATTCTGACATTTCTCATTCTTAAAATAAAGTGGTGATCCTAACTGACCTAAGACAGGGAATGTTTACTTGGATTAAATGTCAGGAATTGTGAAAAACTGAGTTTAAATGTATTTGGCTAAGGTGTAAGTAAACTTCCCACTTCAACTGTATATATGTGTATGTCTTTCTTTTTTTTCTTTGAGGAAGGAAACAAATCAGTTTAAAAGAGACCCCTAGACATAATAAGTGCAACAAAATCCCCATAACTGCCCCATAATCTTCTCACAATGTTTCTTCTTTCAGTTCATTACAAAGTTCATTGCTTTCCAGACAATGATTGTTCAATTTCCAGGTTTTTTAGTTTTTCCCCCGGTAATTCTTTTAATTTTTTGTCCCCAAAATGATCTGTTTTCAGTGCTTTGCTCAGCCCACATGTATCCAAAGCGGTTTGGTAAGAGTTCTCTGACAGAATCTTTCAATTGGAAATCTTCTTGAACTTTTTGCTAGGTTTTCCCTTCGGCAGTTAATTTAAAACCTGTTCTTGCCTCCCTATCCTTTGCTTCTGTTATAGTATTAAAATCACCACCAATGATAACTGCATAGTCACTTTTACCCCTACCTGCATGTACATATTACCTCAATGAACTCAACTGCCTTGTACCCCTCCATGTATATTGTCTTGTTATTGTTATGTTATTGTGTTACTATTTTCGTATTTATTTTTTGCAAATTGTTGGGAAAGAGCTCGTAGGTAAAGTGTACACCTGTTGTATTTGGCGCATGTGACAAATAAAATGTTAAACATGATTTTATTTGTTTTTATTGTTGAGTTACAAGTGGAAAACTCCATATTTGAGTAATATGATTGGCCGTTCATTCACCATCACGCTTCCCGCGAGTCACAATTTACAATTTACTGAGCAGTATATGAGTGATCTACTCTCAGAGCTAATTTATTATAGGAACAATTATTTACAAAACTAAACTTTCAATAGTGAACAAAGTAGCAAATTTGCAATAGGCTACTGTTGATAGTCTACAAAAAGACACCTAACATTCATCTTGGCTACTGTTGAGAAGTTGTCTTAAAGAGACAACGCCCTATTTTGGGACGTAAAATGCAATTCCAAAGACTATAGTAATGACTTACATTCTAAAAGATATTACACAGCTTTTTTATGCACTAAATACCAAATGTGGCCTATTAATTGATGAATATAGAGAGACAGCATGCTAACCTATAGGCCCTGCATGATTCTAATGCACTTATAAACTACACCAGTAGAAATCCTGTTTGGGACAGTAGATTTCTGGCCAACCGGGTCAGTGAAAGGAAAAAGTTCACATTGGACCCTGCATTGTATTTGAACCTGAACATCCCAATATACTGCTGTGTGTAGGTGTGACTCTCCCCACCAGGGGGCATAGTCTGTCTGTAAGCAGGTACAACGTTGGAATGCTGTTAAATATACACAACTAATAGAGACACACAGTACCAGTCTGTTCACCTCAGCTCCAGGTTTTGTTATCTGTGAAGAAAGCAGTGATATGGGGAACATAAATCATATCATATATTCAAACAAGACTAGATATCTGACTGATGTATGTTTCCAAAGACGATGGGGGATACTGTATTTGAGGTCTGTGGGAAATGGGCATTGACCCACGGCGTCTTCTCTCTCTCCTTCTCTATCTCCTTCTCTCTCTCTATCTCTTTCTCTCTCTCTGTAGAGTATGCTGAGTTCCTCCACTGTAAGGGAAAGATGTTTTCAGACTTTCAGGAGGTTTGTCGGGAGATCGAAGCAGAGACCGTGAGACTGACTGGAACCAATAAGGGTTCTCTCCTGTCCCCATCAACCTACGAGTCTATTCCCCTCACGGTACACAACACACACACCACAGTGTACTACTCTTACACGATCCTCAGAAGGTGACACACCCTATAGCTCAAACCAGATGCTTAAATGCATGAAAAACAGCAAGTGAAAACTTAGTAAATATGTCTGTCTATCCTTTGATAGTGTTGAACCTGACCCTAGTAGATCTACCTGGCATGACCAAGGTACCTGAAGGAGATCAGCCTACTGATATAGAGTACCAGGTCAGACACATCAAACATTTATTATAATATTACAATCCTTCCTTCATAAATAAAGTTGTATTGTATTTGTTCCTGCAGGAGAGGGACATGATCTTGCAGTTTATCTGTCAAGACAACTGCCTGGTCCTGGCTGTTACTCCAGCTAACACGGGCCTGGCCAACTCTGAGGCGCTCAAACTGGCAAAGGACGTCGACCCTCAAGGTGAGACAAAACAGGGACATAACGTCTCTCCAGAACATTGCCAAATGGTCCAAATAATCACTACATTGGAATATCAGTTGACTACATGATGAGAGGTACTATCTTCCTTTCTTTGTCATAGTTTTCCGCCAGGCCAGCGGACCATAGGGGGATCACTAAGTTAGATCTGATGGACGAGGGAACAGATGCCCAGCACATACTCGAGAACAAGCTACTGCCACTACGTACGTACGTACGTGCGTGTGTGTGTGTGTGTGTGTGTGTGTGTGTGTGTGTAGAGATAATGTCCCCATAATGTTCCCATAACGTTCTCATAATGTTCCCATAAAATCCCTGTTATGGAATAAGTTAGGTCAGAGCCAGTTATTAAGAGAGTTGGGCCAGGTTTTAGAACGGCCGCTATGTTAGCACGTTTATTCTCAAAATGTTGGTGATGTAACAATACGAGAGCGCCTCCATCAACTCCCTATGAAATGACCTGCCCTAAACAAGCCGAACAGAGCAGCGCAGCATTCGGGATAACGTGTATCCAATTCTGTGCTGTGTTGTGGTGTCAACAAATTGCATCTCTGTTTTCACTGGACACCTTCATAGGTTTTAAAAACTAGCAGAAATCAACAGCACAACACAGAAGCACCAATTATCACTTAGCAACGGCTGTGGAGGAGAAAGTGGCACTTGGAGTGTTCAGACATAAACCGCATTGGCCCAACTCTCTGGGTTAGGTAGGTTAGTGTAAGAAGCATACACGCTACAATACACTACACTTCCACACTCCATCCCCAGGGGGCAGCACCAACCAGGTCAGGTGATTGTGCTCTGCCAGGAAGCCTTGATAATTCCTCAGGCGCAAGCGATGTAGAGGATTGTGACTCAGTGTGAGAGGAGGGCAGAAGCCTCTCAGCCAGCCTTTGTTTCTTTCTTTGTGTTAGTTAACCTCTTTAGTTGGGTGTGTCTTTCTGTCGTTTGTTTTTTGGAAATATTTATTTTGTCTTCATGAATGTATGAATACTAATCTACTTGGACTGGCTGATTATGGGAATCATGACTGAGCGGGCCCTGGACCTAAAGTCTCCTGGGTACATGGTCACATATGCTTATTTCTCACATTTATACACACATCAAATCAGCTGACAGAGCATGTAGCTCTGCATAAGACCCCTAGACATAACAAGTGCATCAAAATCAGTAGGCTAGTTATTGGTTTCGTAACAATCCCCACAACGTCCCCATACTGTTTCCATAACATCCCCTTAATGTTCCCATACTGTTTCCATAACATCCCCTTAATGTTCCCATACTGTTCCCATAACATCCCCTTAATGTTCCCATACTGTTCCCATAACATCCCCATACTGTTCCCATAACATCCCCTTAATGTTCCCATACTGTTCCCATAACATCCCCTTATTAATGTTCCCATAACATCCCCTTAATGTCCCATAACATCCCCTTAATGTTCCCATACTGTTCCCATAACATCCCCTTAATGTTCCCATACTGTTCCCATAACATCCCCATACTGTTCCCATAACATCCCCTTAATGTTCCCATAACATCCCCTTAATGTTCCCATAACATCCCCTTAATGTCCCATACTGTTCCCATAACATCCCCTTAATGTTCCCATAACACCCCCTTAATGTTCCCATACTGTTCCCATAACATCCCCTTAATGTTTCCATAACATCCCCTTAACGTCTCCATACTGTTCCCATAACATCCCCTTAACGTCTCTATACTGTTCCCATAACATCCCCTTAATGTTCCCATACTTTTCCCATAACAACCCCTTAATGTCCCCATACTGTTCCCATAACATCCCCTTAATGTCCCCATACTGTTCCCATAACATCCCCTTAATGTCCCCATACTGTTCCCTACCAAAGGGGGCGGAGTTGCAGTCTACTGCAGAGATAGCCTGCAAAGTAATGTCATACTTTCCAGGTCCATACCCAAACAGTTCGAACTACTAATTTTGAAAATTACCCTCTCCAGAAATAAGTCTCTCACTGTTGCCGCCTGCTACCGGCCACCCTCAGCTCCCAGCTGTGCCCTGGACACCATTTGTGAATTGATCGCCCCCCATCTAGCTTCAGAGTTTGTTCTGTTAGGTGACCTAAACTGGGATATGCTTAACACCCCGGCAGTCCTACAATGTAAGCTAGATGCCCTCAATCTCACTCAAATCATCAAGGAACCCACCAGGTACAACCCTAACTCTGTAAACAAGGGCACCCTCATAGACGTCATCCTGACCAACTGGCCCTCCAAATACACCTCCGCTGTCTTCAACCAGGATCTCAGCGATCATTGCCTGTATCCGCCACGGAGCCACAGTCAAACGACCACCCCTCATCACTGTCAAACGCTCCCTAAAACACTTCTGTGAGCAGGCCTTTCTAATCGACCTGGCCCGGGTATCCTGGAAGGACATTGACCTCATCCCGTCAGTTGAGGATGCCTGGTCATTCTTTAAAAGTAACTTCCTCACCATTTTAGATAAGCATGCTCCGTTCAAAAAATGCAAAACCAAGAACAGATACAGCCCTTGGTTCACTCCAGACCTGACTGCCCTCGACCAGCACAAAAACATCCTGTGGCGGACTGCAATAGCATCGAATAGCCCCCGTGATATGCAACTGTTCAGGGAAGTCAGGAACCAATACACGCAGTCAGTCAGGAAAGCTAAGGCCAGCTTCTTCAGGCAGAAGTTTGCATCCTGTAGCTCCAACTCCAAAAAGTTCTGGGACACTGTGAAGTCCATGGAGAACAAGAGCACCTCCTCCCAGCTGCCCACTGCACTGAGGCTAGGTAACACGGTCTCCACCGATAAATCCACGATTATCGAAAGCTTCAATAAGCACTTCTCAACGGCTGGCCATGCCTTCCGCCTGGCTACTCCAACCTCGGCCAACAGCTCCGCCCCCCCGCAGCTCCTCGCCCAAGCCTCTCCAGGTTCTCCTTTACCCAAATCCAGATAGCAGATGTTCTGAAAGAGCTGCAAAACCTAGACCTGTACAAATCAGCTGGGCTTGACAATCTGGACCCTCTATTTCTGAAACTATCTGCCGCCATTGTCGCAACCCCTATTACCAGCCTGTTCAACCTCTCTTTCATATCGTCTGAGATCCCCAAGGATTGGAAAGCTGCCGCAGTCATCCCCCTCTTCAAAGGGGGAGACACCCTGGACCCAAACTGCTATAGACCTATATCCATCCTGCCCTGCCTATCTAAGGTCTTCGAAAGCCAAGTCAACAAACAGGTCACTGACCATCTCGAATCCCACCGTACCTTCTCCGCTGTGCAATCTGGTTTCCGAGCCGGTCACGGGTGCACCTCAGCCACGCTCAAGGTACTAAACGATATCATAACCGCCATCGATAAAAGACAGTACTGTGCAGCCGTCTTCATCGACCTCGCCAAGGCTTTCGACTCTGTCAATCACCATATTCTGATCGGCAGTCATCTACAAAATGGCTTCCAACACTCTACTCAGCAAACTGGATGCAGTCTATCATAGTGCCATCTGTTTTGTCACCAAAGCACCTTATACCACCCACCACTGCGACTTGTATGCTCTAGTCGGCTGGCCCTCGCTACATATTCGTCGCCAGACCCACTGGCTCCAGGTCATCTACAAGTCCATGCTAGGTAAAGCTCCGCCTTATCTCAGTTCACTGGTCACGATGGCAACACCCATCCGTAGCACACGCTCCAGCAGGTGTATCTCACTGATCATCCCTAAAGCCAACACCTCATTTGGCCGCCTTTCGTTCCAGTACTCTGCTGCCTGTGACTGGAACGAACTGCAAAAATCGCTGAAGTTGGAGACTTTTATCTCCCTCACCAACTTCAAACATCAGCTATCCGAGCAGCTAACCGATCGCTGCAGCTGTACATAGTCTATTGGTAAATAGCCCACCCATTTTCACCTACCTCATTCCCATACTGTTTTTATACTGTTTTTTATTTATTTATTTATTTATTTATTTACTTTTCTGCTCTTTTGCACACCAATATCTCTACCTGTACATGACCATCTGATAATTTATCACCCCAGTGTTAATCTGCAAAATTGTATTATTCGCCTACCTCCTCATGCCTTTTGCACACATTGTATATAGACTGCCCATTTTTTTTCTACTGTGTTATTGACTTGTTAATTGTTTACTCCATGTGTAACTCTGTGTTGTCTGTTCACACTGCTATGCTTTATCTTGGCCAGGTCGCAGTTGCAAATGAGAACTTGTTCTCAACTAGCCTACCTGGTTAAATAAAGGTGAAATAAAAAAAATAAAAAAATAACAACCCCTTAATGTTCCCATACTGTTCCCATAACATCCCCTTAATGTCCCCATACTGTTCCCATAACAACCCCTTAATGTCCCCACACTGTTCCCATAACAACCTCTTAATGTTCCCATACTGTTCCCATAACATCCCCTTAATGTCCCCATACTGTTCCCATAACAACCCCTTAATGTTCCCATACTGTTCCCATAACAACCCCTTAATGTTCCCATACTGTTCCCATAACATCCCCTTAATGTTCCCATAACAACCCCTTAATGTTCCCATACTGTTCCCATAACATCCCCTTAATGTTCCCATACTGTTCCCATAACAACCCCTTAATGTTCCCATACTGTTCCCATAACATCCCCTTAATGTCCCCACACTGTTCCCATAACAACCCCTTAATGTTCCCATACTGTTCCCATAACAACCCCTTAATGTTCCCATACTGTTCCCATAACAACCCCTTAATGTTCCCATACTGTTCCCATAACATCCCCTTAATGTCCCCACACTGTTCCCATAACAACCCCTTAATGTCCCCATACTGTTCCCATACTGTTCCCATACTGTTCCCATAACATCCCCTTAATGTCCCCACACTGTTCCCATAACAACCCCTTAATGTCCCCATACTGTTCCCATACTGTTCCCATAACATCCCCTTAATGTCCCCACACTGTTCCCATAACAACCCCTTAATGTCCCCATACTGTTCCCATAACAACCCCTTAATGTTCCCATACTGTTCCCATAACATCCCCTTAATGTCCCCACACTGTTCCCATAACAACCCCTTAATGTTCCCATACTGTTCCCATAACATCCCCTTAATGTTCCCATACTGTTCCCATAACAACCCCTTAATGTCCCCACACTGTTCCCATAACAACCTCTTAATGTTCCCATACTGTTCCCATAACATCCCCTTAATGTTCCCATACTGTTCCCATAACAACCCCTTAATGTCCCCACACTGTTCCCATAACAACCTCTTAATGTTCCCATACTGTTCCCATAACAACCCCTTAATGTTCCCATACTGTTCCCATAACATCACCAGTGACCAGGCTGTGCTGAGGTAAGTGTTGAAATGGAGGCTTGATATCCTACTGCCATGCTGAGCTCATGGGGTTGTGTTACAGTATTACAATCAGCGCCAGCCTGCCCTGGGATAGTGTGTGTATGTGTGCTCGGGTCTGGGTCTAGGCTGGGTAAAGCTGTGCCAGGTCCGTCATGCTTGCTCCTTCAGAGGTAATGCATTAGACATGGAGCCTACTGTTAGTGCTGCTGTGACAGTAAAGAGATTAGATTTGAGCTGCCTGAATGAAACATCTGCTGGCCTGCTGAAATCAGAGGACCTTCTGAATCTGAATGCTGCCCTCCAGAGATGTATTGGATTGTAACTCATGGAGACACAGCTTACACACCTTTTTACTCCTCTCCTCTTCTCTCCTCTCCAGGTTACATTGGGGTGGTGAATCGTAGTCAGAAGGACATTGATGGGAGGAAGGACATGAAGGCAGTTCTGGCTGGAGAGAGGAAGTTCTTCCTGTCTCACCCTGCATACAGACACAAGGTTGACAGCATGGGTACCACGCCTCTGAAGAGTTCTTCCTGTCTCACCCTGCATACAGACACATGGTTGACAGCATGGGTACCACGCCTCTGAAGAGTTCTTCCTGTCTCACCCTGCATACAGACACAAGGTTGACAGCATGGGTACCACGCCTCTGAAGAGTTCTTCCTGTGTCACCCTGCATACAGACACAAGGTTGACAGCATGGGTACCACGCCTCTGAAGAGTTCTTCCTGTCTCACCCTGCATACAGACACAAGGTTGACAGCATGGGTACAACGCCTCTGAAGAGTTCTTCCTGTCTCACCTTGCATACAGACACATGGTTGACAGCATGGGTACCATGCCTCTGAAGAGTTCTTCCTGTCTCACCCTGCATACAGACACATGGTTGACAGCATGGGTACCATGCCTCTGAAGAGAGTCCTCAACCAGGTACAAAAAAAACACACACACACACACCATGTGGATATCTTTTGAAACTAGCCAGAGATCAAATGAGATGTTTCTTTCTGGGTGTGTGTGCAGCAACTGACCAACCACATCCGAGACAGTCTAAAAGCGTTCTGCAGTCGTCTCCAGAGCCAGCTCCTACCACTGGATAAAGAGGCTAAGGAGTTCAAACACTACAGAGCTGACGACCCCGCACGCAAGACCAAGTCCCTGCTACTGTCAGTTCACACACTCCCATACAACACACACACACACACACACACACACACACACACACACACACACACACACACACACAGAAAACAAAGTTAGCAGTGTGTATTAAGTGTGTGTACAGGCTGGTGCAGCAGTTTGCAGCAGACTTTGAGAAGCGTATCGAGGGCTTAGGAGACCAGATGGACACCTATAGAACTGTCTGGAGGAGCCAAGATCAACCGCATCTTCCACTTCGAACTGGTCACGGTCAGGCTTGGAGTCTCTGTGTGAGTCTCCACTCTTTTCCTCAGTGTGTGTGTGTCCTCTTATTGTATGTGTGTGTGTGTCCTTAGATGGAATCTGATGAGAGGGAGTTGCGACGGGAGATCAGCTATGTCATCAAGAACATCCACGGCATCAGGTGAGTTTGTGTCAGAGGGGTTACCTGTGTGTGATTATTTAGTCATGGTTCTCTGTCTATTTGACCTGTCACCACTCCCATTTCTCTTGCTCTCTGTCCCCCTCTCTCTCTCTCTCTCTCTCTCGCTATCTCCCTCTCTCTCTTTATCCCTCCCCCTCTCTCTCTCTATTTGTGTCTCTAGGACAGGTTTGTTTACCCCAGACCAGGCGTTTGAGGCCATAATGAAGAGACAGATAGTCAAGCTGAACGATCCCTGTATTAAATGTGCGGACCTGGTCCTCCAGAAGCTGATCACCACTGTGCGCTGATGCACCACCAAGGTACCCACTGCTGTGTCTGTGTGCGTGCTTGTGTACATGTAAGTCAGCAACTCATCATCAGTGGTGGAAAAAGTACCCAATTGTCATACTTGAGTAAAAGTAAAGATACGTTAATAGAAAATGACACAAGTAAAAGTGAAAGTCACCCAGTAAAATACTACTTGAGTAAAAGTCTTAAAAGTATTTGGTTTTAAATATACAGCTGAAGTCGGAAGTTTACATACACCTTAGCCAAGTACATTTCAACTCAGTTTTTGACAATTCCTGACATTTAATCCGAGTAAAACTACCGTCTTAGGTCAGTTAGGATCACCACTTTATTATAAGAATGTGAAATGTCAGAATGATAGTAGATGGAATGATTTATTTCAGCTTTTATTTCTTTCATCACATTCCCAGTGGGTCAGAAGTTTACATACACTCAATTAGTATTTGGTAGCATTGCCTTTAAATTGTTTAACTTGGGTCAAACGTTTCGGGTTGCCTTCCACAAGCTTCCCACAATAAGTTGGGTGAATTTTGGCCCATTCCTCCTGATAGAGCTGGTGTAACTAAGTCAGGTTTGTAGACCTCCTTGCTCTCACAAGCTTTTTCAGTTGCCCACAAATGTTCTATAGGCTTGAGATCAGGGCCTTGTGATGGCCACTCCACTACCTTGACAAATTATGTCAATTAGCCTATCAGAAGCTTCTATAGCCATGACATCATTTTCAGGAATTTTCCAAGCTGTTTAAAGGCACAGTCAACTTAGTGTATGTAAACTTCTGACCCATTGGAATTGTGATACAGTGAATTATAAGTGAAATAATCTGTCTGTAAACAATTGTTGGAAAAATGACTTGTGTCATGCACAAAGTAGATGTCCTAAGCGACTTGCCAAAACTATAGTTTAACAATAAATTTGTAGAGTGGTTGAAAAACAAGTTTTAATGACTCCAACCTAAGTGTATGTAAACTTCTGACTTCAACTGTAAGTATCAAAAGTAAATGTAATTGCTAAAATATGCTTAAGTATCAAAAGTAAAAGTACAATTCAAGTACAATTCATTTAAAATTAATTTAAAATTCCTTATATTAAGCAAACCATTTACAAATGAAGCATTTGTGTTTAGTGAGTCAGCCAGATCAGAGGCAGTAGGGATGACCAGGGATGTTCTCTTGATTAGTGCATGAATTGGACAATTTTCTTGTCCTGCTAAGCATAAAAAAAATGTAACAAGTACTTTTGGGTCTTAGGGAGACTGTATGGAGTAAAAATTACATTATTTTATTCAGGAATATAGTGAAGTAAAAGTAATCAAAAATATAAAAAGTAAAGTACAGATATATTAAAAAAAGACTTATTTTAACCTAAGTACTTTACACTATTGCTCATTATCATATGTTCCTTTCCCAGACTAGGAGAGGAGATGGAGAGAATTGTGACCACACACATCCGGTACAGAGAGAGTTGAGCTAAAGACCAGGTCACACACACCTATAGATAGGTAGAATATTGTGACTGTGTGTATTCTCTGTACAGGTCCTGCTGCTAATCAATGTACAGCCTACATCAACACTAACCATGAGGACCTCATTGGCTTCGATCTCCCTGGTTAGTTCTCACTGTCTATGTCTTCTGGTCATCATATGTGTGTTGGACATGATGATTAAATGGAGAAAAATGGTCAGCTGTGAGAGTGACTGTAGGCTTGAGATCAGGGCCTTGTGATGGCCACTCCAATACCTTGACAAATGATGTCAATTAGCCTATCAGAAGCTTCTGTGTGTTTGTCCCAGTATTCAGACCAATAAGAAGGGCGCTGCAGGAAACCAGGTGAGTTTCACACAACTCAGTGACCTTATCTTAGGTGATGAATGGCTTGGATTTTACTCTCTAATTCTAAAATGTGTGTTATGAGAACTTAACAAATGTTTACAACTAGACTGGAATGGCAGCTGACGTGGACGTTTACTGTATGTAGAAGAAGCAGGTGAAACTGACGAGGACGTTTACTGTATGTAGAAGGAGCAGGTTAAACTGACGTGGACGTTTACTGTATGTAGAAGGAGCAGGTGAAACTGACGAGGAAGTTTACTGTATGTAGAAGGAGCAGGTTAAACTGACGTGGACGTTTACTGTATGTATAAGGAGCAGGTGAAACTGACGAGGAAGTTTACTGTATGGAGAAGGAGCAGGTGAAACTGACGAGGACGTTTACTGTATGTAGAAGGAGCAGGTGAAACTGACGTGGACGTTTACTGTATGTAGAAGGAGCAGGTGAAACTGACGAGGAAGTTTACTGTATGGAGAAGGAGCAGGTGAAACTGACGAGGACGTTTACTGTATGTAGAAGGAGCAGGTGAAACTGACGTGGACGTTTACTGTATGTAGAAGGAGCAGGTGAAACTGACGAGGACGTTTACTGTATGTAGAAGGAGCAGGTGAAACTGACGAGGACGTTTACTGTATGTAGAAGGAGCAGGTGAAACTGCCTGGAAACAGTGACGATGTGTCAGCTCCATCCTAACCTGACTGTTCTTTCTTCTGTCTCCTGTTCCAGGGTGTGTAACCTCCTCCCTCTAGTCTAATAGTATGAGTAGTCCAGTCTCTGTAAGGCTAAGGCCCTCACTACTCCTACTGGGACACTGTTTGTACCTCTCCCTGGTCGTGTCCTGTTCACCATCCTCTTTAAACCCACAGCCCCATGGCTCTCTTTTCTACCGCCTTTCCATAGGCTGCACTCTTTGCCTCTACTCCCTTTGGCTGCACTCTACTCCCTTTGCGTGTGTGTGTACGTGTGTGTGTGTGTAAGCAGCACAAAATGACGCTGAGTTGTAAACTTGGCTCAGATCCAAGCCCAGCTGTCTGGTCACTCACTAAACACAAGCACAGACCCTGGTCTGCTACACAAGGGAGAAATTAAGGTGTGTGTGTGTGTGCGCATGTGTCACCGCCCTGGTGTGTCTCCAGTGTGTGAAACAGGATGTGGGTCATCTCTCCTCTCTCTGCCATCTCATCCTTCCACCTCTCCATAACCCATTTTCAGCCACCCCATTCCCCCCTTCTCTCACTTCCTCCTCAATCTTTCATCCTCTGTCCAAATCTCTCTTTTTAGCTGTCAGTCTTTTCTTTCCTCTTGTCTTTCTGTCATCCTCATTTCTCCCTCACCCAGTCTTATCACTGAGCTCACAGTTTCTCCCTCACATAGTCTTATCACCGAGCTCACAGTTTCTCCCTCACCCAGTCTTATCACCGAGCTCACAGTTTCTCCCTCACCCAGTCTTATCACCGAGCTCACAGTTTCTCCCTCACCCAGTCTTATCACCGAGCTCACAGTTTCTCCCTCACCCAGTCTTATCACTGAGCTCACAGTTTCTCCCTCACCCAGTCTTATCACCGAGCTCACAGTTACTCCCTCACCCAGTCTTATCACTGAGCTCACAGTTTCTCCCTCACCCAGTCTTATCACCGAGCTCACAGTTACTCCCTCACCCAGTCTTATCACCGAGCTCACAGTTACTCCCTCACCCAGTCTTATCACAGAGCTCACAGTTTCTCTCTCACCCAGTCTTATCACAGAGCTCACATTTTCTCTCTCACCCAGTCTTATCACAGAGCTCACAGTTTCTCTCTCACCCAGTCTTATCACAGAGCTCACAGTTTCTCTCTCACCCAGTCTTATCACAGAGCTCACAGTTTCTCTCTCACCCAGTCTTATCACAGAGCTCACAGTTTCTCTCTCACCCAGTCTTATCACTGAGCTCACAGTTTCTCTCTCACCCAGTCTTATCACTGAGCTCACAGTTTCTCTCCCACCCAGTCTTATCACTGAGCTCACAGTTTCTCTCTCACCCAGTCTTATCACTGAGCTCACAGTTTCTCTCTCACCCAGTCTTATCACTGAGCTCACAGTTTCTCTCTCACCCAGTCTTATCACTGAGCTCACAGTTTCTCTCTCCCACAGTTCTTCAACAGCTGTTTTTCTGTATTTATTGGTAGTATTTTACCATACCGTATCTTCCATGTCTTCTTTATCATTTCTAGTGTTTTTTCCCATCATGCTCTTTGTGTGTCGTTTTGTGTTGGTCATTGAAATATGTTAAAGGCATTGTCAGAAATGACCACTAGTGATGTAATGACTGGCTAGGTGAGAGGACATTTCACTTTTCTAACTTATCCTTGTTGTCTCAACAGCTGATATCTCTGTGCATGCATTACGGTGTCTCACTCAATCCCTATGCATGCAGTATCTCTCCTCTCTCCCACACTGTGACCCATATGTAAGATACATCACACCATCTCTCTCTTTCTCCGGCTCCACAGAACTTGCACCTGCCTCTCTCGATCTCTAAACCCCCCGGCTTAGAGCCAGCCTGCCGAGCAGAGCATTACAGGGATAGTCCACCCAGACCACATGTTTGCTTCTCTATTTACAGCATGCTAACATGACTCTAACCACTCCCATTGTTTTAGCTTTAATGATGCTAATGCTAGGCTATAGCTAAGTAGACATACAAACTCAGATTGTAGCTAGCTGACATTAGGGGTTCAAATCCTACTGTTTTTGTATCCATGAGATGATGTAATTTAGTAATCTGACTGAACTATCCCTTCAACCCCTCCCACCTTAACCTCCCTCAGTCCCTCTCCATGCCCCTGACCCCTCTCTACAGGTCATCCGTAAGGGCTGGCTTACCATCAATCAGTATCATCAAGGGTGGGACCAAGGAGTACTGGTTTGTCCTGACCGCTGAGAGCCTGTCCTGGTTCAAGGATGATAAGGTGAGCACAGTGTCACTGATCTGGTCTGATGATGAGACTAGTGGAGCTGCTAAAGCTTTACTACTGAGGCCCACTAGTAGAGGCTGGACAAAATACACACCTGAGTACCGCAGAACAACACATACTCCTTTATTACAATCACATTTCTGTTTGGTACAAAATACCTTCAAATACTACTGTCTTATGCAGTAAGGGAAGGTAGAGTGGGATACAGGTAAAGTAGAAAAGACATGGGCAGCTAGGGTTACATTCATCATAATCATCAAGCAGGAAGTCTGGGGTGTACTGGCTGGGATTGGCTGTGGGAGCTGTCCGTCAGGCTGTAGGTGCGATGTGGTTGGTCGGGGCGGCTGCCATCTGTCTGCCTGTCTGTGCCTGCTGTACAGGATAGGAAGGTCTGCACAGCAAGTGTAGACAGGCAGACACAGCACAACTCTCTCTCAGCCTAGCACAGCACTGCTTGCTCGTGATGTCCACGGACTGTGTGTGTGTGTCAATGTGTCTTGGGATGGGCTGGGCTGTAAACTTGTGTCAAATGCACACATGTAAGTACAGAGCTGGCCCAATACTACTTAAACTAAGCCCCCCTTTTCCCTCCCATACCTCCCTCCCTCTCACCATCCACTGCCCCCCCCCCCCCCCCTCCTCCTCCTCTGGGAGTTGAGGCATTTGGAGCAGTTCACTCTGACACAGCTGGAGCCAAACCAACACACACATACATACACATACACACACCCCTCCTTAATAATTCACTTATCTCCAATCCCAGTCCACTGACATGGGTATGAAACCAACTATTATCTCAGTAACATGGTCTCTTCTAGCAGCGGTGTCTCTGACAGCACTACTGAAAGGAGAGCTACTAGTATCCTAGCTGGTACAGGAGGCTCTAGTGCCAGGTTAACATAACCCCTCTGCTCTGCCTTCTCTTTGACAATATTACCCACTACAATATTTGACTTTACTACACAGATTATACCTCGGTGTAGTTACAGGTGGGAAAAGTGTGATAATATCTGGTGAAATAATAATTATAACTCTTTCTTTTCCAAAATGGAAACAAACGGGGTAGACTGACAAAAGATGTCAACCTTTTTTCCTTTTCAGACTAGGGGAGAGTGGGGTTAGTTGAGCCAAAGAGATACATTGAGCGAGCCTTGTTTCTAGGAAAACATACACAAATTGAATAATTTGACAAAATATTTAGGAAGAGGTCGTCATTTCATGGAGGCTGTGAAGGAAGAAACGACATGGAAAAAGTGGTTTGGCTATCACAGCAAGTTAGGTCCAAAAAAATGAATTTATTGTGTTAGAGGGTTCATGATGCTTGTATCTAAACCAAATGCTATCAAGATTTTTCTATACACCAGTTGTGTTCTCTATAAACTTCAATATGAGGTCTTAAACCTAGCATAACAGTGCATCTTGTCGCTGTGTGGGCTAATATAGTCAATGTTTGACTTGAGGTAAGTTGTGGAAATGGCAAGATTTTTTATTTTATCTTTATTTAACTAGGCAAGTCAGTTAAGAACAAATTCTTATTTTCAATGACGGCCTAGGAACAGTGGGTTAACTGCCTGTTCAGGGGCAGGACGACAGATTTGTACCTTGTCAGCTCGGGGGTTTGAACTTGCAACCTTCCGGTTACTAGTCCAACACTCTAACCACTAGGCTACCCTGCCGCCCCCAGATGAGAAAATTGAAGAGTTTTCTTCGCAGGTGTTATGCAAGGCATTACCACTGGGACATGAGGTAACAACAGGGCCTGGCCCTCAAAATGTTTCCAAAAAAGTACAAAGTGTTTGTTAGGTGTTAACCGTATCTTAAAATATGCTGAAAATTATTCAAATACAAAAAAAGCGATTGTGTTGATTTGTGTTTGGGAAATAAAGATAAACATGGTTTTAAAAAGGTAGAGGTAATATTTCATCCAGTACAGACATTTGTAGACGGCTTAACTTACCCTGTCCCGCGGCTCAACTTATCCCGGGGTAAGTTGTGCCAAGAGACCACTTTTTTTGACAAGCTATTTTTTCAAAACTGTAATGTTCACATGAATTCTGATTCTCTAGGGATACAAAACATCCTGAAATATATAGTTTGTAGATATCTTTGTTAGAAAGAATACTACATTTCCCTTGGCCGAGTGATGCTGAATGCAAAAAAGCCACTCAATTTACCCCACCCTCCCCTACTGTTAGTTCAGTAGGAACCCTGTGCTCTCTCCATGCCCCTGTGTGTGTGTTTGGGGGGGGGGGGGTACTGTAGTAAATAATCCTTACTATCAGAGCTATGTCACCATGCTGCCCCAACAACACTGTAGGCCACAAACACACTCCTCTCAGAGTTAGACCCAGGCCAAACCTCTCTCTCGCAAAGCCTACTCTGTTTCTATCCACTTTCTCCACAAAGTTTTCTAGTTCTCTTTCCCCATTCCCCTCCCACCCTTTTCCCTCTCTTTCTTCCTTCTCTAATTCCCTCCTTCTGTCGTTCTCTTTCCCTACCTTTTCCTGCTTTATCCCTCCTACCCCCCCTTTTCCCTTTCCTTCTCTCACTCTTTCCCTCCCTCTCTCTCTCTCTGGTTGGCAGTCTCTCTGGGCCTGTACACATTCCTGGCTGGAGAACTCAAGGTTTAGTCCAAACACCCGCTTAGCTTCCAACATCTATCCAGAGAAATCCCACATGGCCGCTTCTACACCTCCCCTCCTCCCTGTTCTCCCCCTTCCATCTCCCCCTTCTCCCCGCCAGACTCCCACTCACAACTCAATCTCCTCCCTCATCTCCCCCTTCCACAAATACTGATCACCTAGCCAAACCACCAGACTTTAGACTCTCTTTCTTTCTCTCTCTCTCACGCTCTCTCTTGTGATCTCTTACTTTTTCTCCATCTCATTCAATCATGTCTCCCCACAGTATGGTCACACTTAGTTATTTTCCTCACAGAAACACACAAATACACAAACTGTACCCACTCACACAAACTCCCTCCGATATTTGCTGCTCACGCTCTCTAAATCTACACAATGGTTACTAATCTACACACCAAGACAATAAGTATAGACTCTACTCTCCGTACATTTCATCTAGACATAATGGATACACACTCATCTCCACACACTAAACAGTGTGTAATCTTTATATAAAACACTAACCAGACGTACATTCCTCCCTCCCTCTCTCCCTGCCTGAGGCCCGATGTGCAGCCTGAGGAAAAACAGATGACCTACGCCCATACACTCACCCTATACACTAGAGCTGGGAATTGCAAGGGACCTCACCATTCATTATTAGCACGATACTTAGGTGCCGATAGGATATGAATTGCCACGATTCTCTATTTTATTGCAATCTGATGTTCCAAAGATATTGCTCACCATGTCTGCTGCAGAGAGACGAGAGAGAGCATGAGAAAACAAAGTTTTGCTCTCACAGAAATAAAAGAGCTGAACAAGAGCGTCTGCTAAATGACTTAAATGTAAATGTAAATGTATAAAGAAGATGGAGAACAAGCTATAGGATAAAAAATACCAGAGTTTTGGCTCAGGTACAGCCGAATAGCGTCAGCTAACGCTACCTAGTAAAAGCATTGATATTTGGAGTCAAAATATCAATATAATATTGTAAAAAAATACATTGCGATATGTAACTATGGATTTGTCCCCCATCACTACTATACACACACTCCCATACAACACACACATACTCCCCCTAGACACTATATATACTTTCCCTAGACACTACACACACACACACCTATTAACTATACACACACATGCTCCCATACAACACCCATACACTCACCCTACACTATCCACACACATTCCCATACAGCAATACACACATTCCTATCCACACACATTCCCATACAGCAATACACACATTCCCATACAGGTGTCTGTGTTGGGCCTGCTTGCTATATCACACAATGAGTCTGCAGAGGCTGTTTCAGATAGAGCAGATCTGATGTGTGATCCACCATGAGCAGCCTGACACACACACACACACACACACACACACACACACACACACACACACACACACACACACACACACACACACACACACACACACACACACACACACACACACACACACACACACACACACACACACACACACACAATGAACTATCGTACTGACCACTGACAAATATAGCAGGCTTCTAGGCTTTCAAAACACACAAAGAACAACATAGTAGCAGACAGCGAAAGACAAACCAGCAAAGACAAACTCATACATCTCGTCCCCAGTGTGAATGTGCTCATGCGTGTGTGTATATGCTTGTGTGTGTGTTTGAGAGAGAGTGATGGAAGCAATTCCTTGCCCAGTCTAACCAATGTGCAGACTACTGTACACCAGTAAGACCCTGAACAGGTAGTCTGAACACTGGGATGACGGAACAGGACTCTCGCTCTCTCCTTTATTTCTCTCCCTTCCTTTCTCTTTCCTTTTTCATCTGTGCAAAGTTTTGAAGGAGGTGGAGGAGTAGAAAGATGTCTCCTCTGCTCTCTACGTTTTATCTTCCTTCTTCTCTCATTCCTTTCTTTTATCTCGTTTTTCACCCGTCCAAAATTTGGTTGACAAACTAGGTAAAAGATTCTCATTGTCTCCTCTCCTTTCTCGTCCTGAGTGACGGGTGAGGGGTCACACTCACACATGTGCACACACACTGGCTGTCCTCTTCTATGGGTCTGGGTCTTGTTCTGGTCGCGTCTCGGCCCAGTGTGTGTCAGGTCCTTGTGTGTGTGTGTCGGGGTTCCGAGGGGCTGCGTCCGAGTATCCAGCCTCGACGTGGCACATTCACTTTCAGCACTGGGGATCTGCCAGTGCACTTAGGGAAGGCATAACGAAAAAAGGGAGAGAGGGAGGGACTGAGGCGCCATATATGGGTTGATGGGACCCTTGGGAATCAATTTTGGAGTGGTCTGCAGTTTCTCTCCCTTCTCTCTCTCTCTCTCTCTCTCTCTCTCCCTCTTTCTCTAGATACCTCTCTCCCACTCATCTCTGTCAAAACTCACCTCCACTCCTCCGTCTGTCCTCCCTCTCTTCAATCTCTCCTCTATTTCTTTTCTCCATTGCAATCCTCTCTCTCTCTCTCAGATATCTTTCTCTCTCAGATCTTCTCTCTCTCTCTCTCTCTCTCTCTCTCTCTCTCTCTCTCTCTCTCTCTCTCAAGCAGTACCAGATGTTGTCGTCTGTCGACGTGCCAGCTTCGTTCTATAGTTTTGTTTCTGCCTCTCTAACAGGAAGTGGGCCCCTCTTGAAAAAAGAGAAAGAGGAATGAAGGAAGAAAGTTTTGGGGTTCAGGAGAGATCAACACACACACACACACACACCCACTCAGACACACACACCTAAGTGTTTGTGAGACAGACTTGCACCTTTCCGTCCATTTCTTTTTCTGGGTAGGCTATACCCATCCCTCCTCCATATCCCCCTTCTCTCCATCTCACCTTCTGTCCTCTCCTCCCTCTCTCCACTCCATACTGTAACTATAGCTGTTTCCTGAGGCAGGTAGCCTAGCACTTAAGAGCGTTGGCTCAGTAACCGAAAGGTCGCTGGTTTGAATCCCAGAGATGACTAGGTGGAAAATCTGTCGATGTGCCCTTGAGCAGGGCACTTAGCCTTAATTGCTCCAGGGTCGACCATCAATGATGGCTGATCCCTGGCTGTGGCTCCCCTCTCCGAGGGTGTCAGGGGGAAGGGAATATGCAAAAAATAGGACAAATGTTAGCACCCTCCTAATTATTATTATTAAAAGTGAGAGCAAGGTGGAGGAGAGAAAAGGGGGAGAAGGGTGGAGGTGAGGAGAGGAGAGGAATGTTTTGTTTTAGAGCTTCACTTTGGAGTAATAACTTTCACATGTGGGCTGGCTTCTTTCCCTCCCTCTCCCCTTCTCTCTCTTTCTCTTTCCTCTCCTCAACCACTCTTTCTTTCCCTGTTTTTTACTATTTTTCTCTCATTCTTTCACTCCCTCCATTCTTGTCCCCATATTTTCTCTCCCCTTTGCTTCCTTTCTCTAACTGTTTTCTTTCGATCATAATTTGTAATGGTGGTGACAGAGCAAACTCATGCCCCCACCCCCACATATCTCTGTAGTGTAGAATAGTCTAATACATGTATTTATCCTAGCTAGCTATGTTTCTCTGCGCTTTCCGTCATAGAGGGGAATGTTAACAAATCAATGAGACTCCATGCATGTTATATTAGAGCAGGCCTATTCAGTTACTGCTTTTCTTCATTTTTTTATTGTCTCTACATGCTGTTTGTGTATTCACCAGATCAGTAGACCCATCAATGAATGATCCTTTCTTACATGTCCTTACATTTCTTCATCCTTCCCCCTCTCCCTCCATCATCCCCATCCCTCTATCCCTCCTCAGGAGAAAGAGAAGAAGTACATGTTACCATTGGATAACCTAAAGCTGAGAGGTGTGAAGAGCAGCTTCATGTCCAGTAACATGCCTACTCCATTTTCAGCACCGAACAGAGGTGTGAAGAGTAGCTTCATGTCCAATAACATGCCTACTCCATCTTTAGCACCAAACAGAGGTGTGAAGAGTAGCTTCATGTCCAGTAACATGCCTACTCCATCTTCAGCACCAAACAGAGGTGTGAAGAGCAGCTTCATGTCCAGTAACATGCCTACTCCATCTTCAGCACCGAACAGAGGTGTGAAGAGCAGCTTCATGTCCAGTAACATGCCTACTCCATCTTCAGCACCAAACAGAGGTGTGTGTGTTGAAGTGGTTTTATGTGAGATTAGTGTATGACAGGCATATCTGAAAAAGATTGGGGGGGGGGGGCACACACCTGGTCTCTGACCTCCTCACTGACTGACTGACAGAGAGATGGAGTGGGTTAGGATGGGGTGGGCTGGGCATGCTATGGCTGAGCTGGGTGGGACCTGGTTCGTGAGTGTGTGTGTGGACCGCAGCATACCGAGGGCAGGCTCATTAAGCAGCTAATCAAAGCCAGAGTTCTGGACCAGAGATGAGGCAGCTCTTGTTAGGAAACTATTTAACCACTCGCCACAAGAAGGAGGGAAAGAAAGAAGGCTGGATGGGGTGAGAGTGGGGAGAGAGGGAGAGCGATCAGTCAGGAATGTGTCAAAAGCGTGTCCTACTGCGCCCCTTGTCCCCCCTTCTCTCTGTGCGTGTTTGTGTGTGCATGATTTGTGTCCACAGTCCTGATTCCAATGCTCTGGTTGTCCCTGTCTGACAGTAATCAGAACCTTTAGGAAAGTCCCTGATCTAAAAGCAGGGAAAGAGGGAGGGAGAAAGGAAAAAGGGAGAAACGGATCCTTGCTAAAATTCCTCAAGAGGAGAGAAAAGCTCACTATCCCTGGCCACAGCGGAACAGAGCGAGGAAAAGGGGGATGTGAGTGACTGGTTACAATCCAGCCATTGTAAAGCATTAAGAGAGAGAGGGGGAGCCTCCTACTGGCCCTCCTAACTAATACTAACCCTTCTGGCCGTCCGTCCAACACCATCTCCAGCAGCATCTGGTCTCCCATCCAGGGATCAACCAGACCCAGCCCTACAGACAGAGGAGATCTCATGAGATATGTGGTCAGGCTGCTATCCAGAACACTCAAGACAGCTTGAGATTGGAGACAGACAGACAGACAGACAAATATACTTATGCGCACACACACACACACGCACCACCAACAATACCAGTTTAGAAAACATGAGAGGGGGAGAAACAAAAGGACAGGAACACAGAGTGATTAAAGAGAATGTTTAACAGATGTGTGTGCCTGTGTGTGGTGTGTGTGTGTGTTTAACAGATGGGTTTTAGACCGCTCCAGATTCCTGCCTCTGTCAGACGCAGCGGCGTCTCCCTGAGAGAGAGAGAGAGAGAGAGAGAGAGAGTGAGAGAGAGAGAGAGAGCGGCTCTGTGGGTATGGATGTGTGAGTTTAGTTATTCATTGTGTGTGAAGGTGTGTGTTCCAGCTCTGATAACATGTGTGAGACCTATGGTGTAGTCGTGTGTATGAATATGGCATGCAACCTCAAACCTGGAGAGGAAGATGACTGTTTGATTGTATCTGTTATAATTGTTAGAAGGTATATAAGGACTAGAGGTTCTTGGATGTGGGTATAGTTGTTTTCTGAAGCTGCTGGCTGGGTGATGTAGTTTGAGGTAGCTGACAGTATGTAATGTAATTGTAGGAACGTGTATAAGGACTACAGGTTCCTGGAGCTGGCGTTTGGCTCTCAGGAGGAGGTAGACAGCTGGAAAGCTTCTCTGCTGAGAGCTGGAGTCTATCCTGAGAAATTCACTGTGAGTATCTTAGTCAAAACTCCTGACCCGTAACTCTAACCCTGACTCTAACCTCTAACCCTAAAACCATGACCAATAAAGTAACTGTGAATAGCCTAACCCTGACCCCTTACCTCCTAACCCTGACCCTAACTATAACCTACACCTGCCCTTATTCTCTGCCTGGCTACCCTTCACCTCTCTCCTTCCTTGTCCCCCCCTACTACACCCCCCTTGCCTTCAGTCATTGGCTGCTCACAGCTTCCCAGTCGAAACAGTTCGGAACAGTTTGTGCATGTACACAAAACATTAGGAACATTATTGGTTGGTGAGCGGACCCCAGACCTCACAACCACAAAGGCCAATGGGTTTTATAACTGATTCAAGTATTTTTAGCCAGATCCTAATTGGTATGTTGAATTTTATGTTCCTTTTCATGGCGTAGAAGGCACTTCTTCCCTTCTCTCAGATGGTTCACAGCTTTGTTGAAGTGACCTGTGGCCCTAATGTTTAGGTACGTATAGTTTTTGTGTGCTCAGCAATTGTATTTGTGGTCCTGGCAACCAGACTTTTTTTGGAACACCATTATTTTTGTCTTACTGAGATGTACTGTCATGGTCCACGTCTGACAGAATCTGTGCAGAAGATCTAGGTGTTGCTGTAGGCCCTCCTTGGTTGGGAACAGATCTAGGTGTTGCTGTAGGCCCTCCTTGGTTGGGAACAGATCTAGGTGCTGCTGTAGGCCCTCCTTGGTTGGGAACAGATCTAGGTGCTGCTGTAGGCCCTCCTTGGTTGGGAACAGATCTAGGTGCTGCTGTAGGCCCTCCTTGGTTGGGAACAGATCTAGGTGCTGCTGTAGGCCCTCCTTGGTTGGGAACAGATCTAGGTGCTGCTGTAGGCCCTCCTTGGTTGGGAACAGATCTAGGTGCTGCTGTAGACCCTCCTTGGTTGGGAACAGATCTAGGTGTTGCTGTAGGCCCTCCTTGGTTGGGAACAGGAGCACCAACAAACCCCTAGACATTTGACTTCAGATTCTAGTAGGGTGAGGCCGGGTGCTGCAGACTGTTCTAGTGCACTCGCCAATTCTGTGATATATATATTGAGGAGGGTGGGGCAAAAGCTACATCCATGTCTCACCCCATGGCCCTGTTGAACGTTGTTTGTGTACATGGATTTTATATTGTCATATGTTTTCCCCCAACACTTCTTTCCATCCATTTGTATAGCAGACCCTCATGCCAAATTGAGTAAAAAACTTTTTCAAATCAACAAAACATGAGAAGACCTTTGTTTTGGTTTGTTTGTCAATTAGGGTGTGCAGGTTGAATACGTGGTCTGTCATACGTAGTTTGGTAAAAATACTATTTACATTTGCTCAGTACATTGTTTTCACTGAGGAAATGTACAAGTCTGCTGTTAATGATAATACAGAGGATTTTCCAAAGGTTGCCGTTGACGCATATCCCACAGTAGTTATTGGGGTCTAATTTGTCTCCACTTTTGTGGATTGCGGTGATCATCTTCAACTCTGGCATCTTCCCCAAAATTTGGAACCAAGGAGTGATCACCCCAGTCCAATAAAGTGGAGACGAGAATGATGTTAAATTTAAGTATAGGCAATTGGAATGTGTGGTTTGTATATTTATAATTTAATTTAGGATACATCAACACCACAGGCTTTTTTGGGTTGGAGGATTTGTATTTTGTCCTGTAGTTCATTCAATGTAATTGGAGAATCCAGTGGGTTCTGGTAATCTTTAATAGTTGATTCTAAGATTTGTATTTGATATGTTCAGTTGAAGTCGGATGTTTACATACACCTTAGCCAAATACATTTAAACTCAGTTTTTCACAAGTCCTTTAATCCCAGTAAAAATTCCCAGTCTTAGGTTAGTTAGGATCACCACTTTATTTGAAGAATGTGAAATGTCAGAATAAAAGTAGAGAGAACGATTCATTTCAGCTTTTATTTCTTTCATATATCCACATATTTTCCATCCTCATGATGCCATCTATTTTGTGAATTGCACCAGTCCCTCCTGCAGCAAAGCACCCCAACAACATGATGCTGCCACCCCTGTGCTTCACGGTTGGGATGGTGTTCTTCGGCTTGCAAGCCTCCCCCTTTTTCCTCCAAACATACACCCATGGTGTTTATACTTGCGTACTATTGTTTGTACAGATGAACGTGGTACCTTCAGCTGTTTGGAAATTGCTCCCAATGATGAACCAGACTTGTGGAGTTCTACAATTTTTTTCTGAGGTCTTGGCTGATTTCTTTTGATTTTCCCATGATGTCAAGCAAAGAGGCACTGAGTTTGAAGGTAGGCCTTGAAATACATACACAGGTACACCTCCAATTGACTCAAATTTTCCAAGCTGTTTAAAGGCACAGTCAACTTAGTGTATGTAAACTTCTGACCCACTGGAATTGTGATACAGTGAATTATAAGTGAAATAATCTGTCTGTAAACAATTGTCATGCACAAAGTAGATATCCTAACCGACTTGCCAAATTTATAGTTTGTTAAAAAGAAATTTGGGGAGTGGTTGAAAAATGTGTTTTAATGACTCCAACCTAAGTGTATGTAATCTTACGACTTCCACTGTATACTGGTAAGATAGTCTAGCTAAGATATTACACGTTTCTAATTTTGTTTGATAGTCATTTTTATTTCAAGTTAGTGTACTGTTAGCTAGCGAGCTGGCTGACACGCTAGCTAACCTTTACGTGTGTCATCTGTGTAATTGTATTATTTGTATCTCAGAGCCATTTGCATTGCTAGTTATAGCTTGATGTTAGCTAGCTAACATTGAACCTGGTTGGTTAGCTACCTGCAGATTCATGCAAGGTGGTAACGTTATGAGCTGGGATTATGGTTCATGTTGTAGAAATATTGGCCCAATAATATTTCTCAGATACCAGAACTTGAGAATTCAAATATACTTTATTACAAAGTAACAAGCCAAGCTGGCCCATGGACCAACTGATCTTTCCAGTCTCAGCACTCTCCTTTTATACAATTTTACCCTTACATAACATACATAGTCACTCCTCTTTATGTAAATGATTAATACCCTTTAGCCTTTCGCCAGCATTATCTTTCAGTCTCACTTCTGACTTGTTTACGCCCACTTCTGACTTATTTATGCTCATTTTAGATTATATTGGTGGTGTCACCATAGTACCAATGCAAACAATAATACATACATATGTTCCTAATACAGGTGCATGTCTAATAGTACTTAATTAATACTAACATACCTTCCTAATACAGGTGCATGTCTAATGGTCCCTATAACGGATTAACCAATGTGCCTGTCCAATGGCCTTCACAAGACCAGGCATGACCCAGAATGGCTAGGACTGTGTTTATTCTGCTTAAATTCTGCTCACACGTTTCATGGTTAACCATATATTGATTCTGCTTACTATTCTGAGATGCATAACATGTGTACTGGAAAATCCCCACATATATTGTTTACTTTACTTACTTCCGGCGCCGACTGAGATGGCCGCCTCGCTTCGCGTTCCTAGGAAACTATGCAGTTTTTTGTTTTTTACGTGTTATTTCTTACATTAGTACCCCAGGTCATCTTAGGTTTCATTACATACAGTCGAGAAGAACTACTGAATATAAGATCAGCGTCAACTCACCATCAGTACGACCAAGAATATGTTTTCCGCGACGTGGATCCGGTGTTCTGCCTTACAAACAGGACAATGGAATGGATCGCATGCAGCGACCCAAGGAAACGACTCCGAAAAAGAGGGAAACGAGGCGGTGTTCTGGTCAGACTCCGAAAAAGGGCACATCGCGCACCACTCCCCAGCATTCTTCTTGCCAATGTCCAGTCTCTTGACAACAAGGTTGACGAAATCCGAGCAAGGGTAGCATTCCAGAGGGACATCAGAGACTGCAACGTTCTCTGCTTCACGGAAACATGGCTTACTGGGAAGACGCTATCCGATGCGGTGCAGCCAACGGGTTTCTCCACGCATCGCGCCAACAGAAACAAACATCTTTCTGGTAAGAAGAGTGGCGGGGGCGTATGCCTCATGACTAACGAGACATGGTGTGATGAAGGAAACATACAGGAACTCAAATCCTTCTGTTCACCTGATTTAGAATTCCTCACAATCAAATGTAGACCGCATTATCTTCCAAGAGAATTCTCTTCGATTATAATCACAGCCGTATATATCCCCCCCAAGCAGACACATCGATGGCTCTGAACGAACTTTATTTAACTCTTTGCAAACTGGAAACCATTTATCCGGAGGCTGCATTCATTGTAGCTGGGGATTTTAACAAAGCTAATCTGAAAACAAGACTCCCTAAATTTGATCAGCATATCGATTGCGCAACCAGGGGTGGTAAAACCTTGGATCATTGTTACTCTAACTTCCGCGACGCATATAAGGCCCTGCCCCGCCCCCTTCGGAAAAGCTGACCACGACTCCATTTTGCTGATCCCTGCCTACAGGCAGAAACTAAAACAAGAGGCTCCCACGCTGAGGTCTGTCCAACGCTGGTCAGACCAAGCTGACTCCACACTCCAAGACTGCTTCCATCACGTGGACTGGGACATGTTTCGTATTGCGTCAGATGGAAATATTGACGAATACGCTGATTCGGTGTGCGAGTTCATTAGAACGTGCGTCGAAGATGTCGTTCCCATAGCAACGATAAAAACATTCCCAAACCAGAAACCGTGGATTGATGGCAGCATTCGCGTGAAACTGAAAGCGCGAACCACTGCTTTTAATCAGGGCAAGGTGTCTGGTAACATGTCCGAATATAAACAATGCAGCTATTCCCTCCGCAAGGCTATTAAACAAGCTAAGCGTCAGTACAGAGACAAAGTGGAATCTCAATTCAATGGCTCAGACACAAGAGGCATGTGGCAGGGTCTACAGTCAATCACGGACTACAAGAAGAAACCCAGCCCAGTCACGGACCAGGATGTCTTGCTCCCAGGCAGACTAAATAACTTTTTGCCCGCTTTGAGGACAATACAGTGCCACTGACACGGCCTGCAACGAAAACATGCGGTCTCTCCTTCACTGCAGCCGAGGTGAGTAAGACATTTAAACGTGTTAACCCTCGCAAGGCTGCAGGCCCAGACAGCATCCACAGCCGCGCCCTCAGAGCATGCGCAGACCAGCTGGCCGGTGTGTTTACGGACATATTCAATCAATCCCTATACCAGTCTGCTGTTCCCACATGCTTCAAGAGGGCCACCATTGTTCCTGTTCCCAAGAAAGCTAAGGTAACTGAGCTAAACGACTACCGCCCGTAGCACTCACTTCCGTCATCATGAAGTGCTTTGAGAGACTAGTCAAGGACCATATCACCTCCACCCTACCTGACACCCTAGACCCACTCCAATTTGCTTACCGCCCAAATAGGTCCACAGACGATGCAATCTCAACCACACTGCACACTGCCCTAACCCACCTGGACAAGAGGAATACCTATGTGAGAATGCTGTTCATCGACTACAGCTCGGCATTCAACACCATAGTACCCTCCAAGCTCGTCATCAAGCTCGAGACCCTGGGTCTCGACCCCGCCCTGTGCAACTGGGTACTGGACTTCCTGACGGGCCGCCCCCAGGTGGTGAGGGTAGGCAACAACATCTCCTCCCCGCTGATCCTCAACACGGGGCCCCACAAGGGTGCGTTCTGAGCCCTCTCCTGTACTCCCCGTTCACCCACGACTGCGTGGCCACGCACGCCTCCAACTCAATCATCAAGTTTGCGGACGACACAACAGTGGTAGGCTTGATTACCAACAACGACGAGACGGCCTACAGGGAGGAGGTGAGGGCCCTCGGAGTGTGGTGTCAGGAAAATAACCTCACACTCAACGTCAACAAAACTAAGGAGATGATTGTGGACTTCAGGAAACAGCAGAGGGAACACCCCCCTATCCACATCGATGGATCAGTAGTGGAGAGGGTAGCAAGTTTCAAGTTCCTCGGCATACACATCACAGACAAACTGAATTGGTCCACTCACACTGACAGCGTCGTGAAGAAGAACAGCAGCGCCTCTTCAACCTCAGGAAGCTGAAGAAATTCGGCTTGTCACCAAAAGCACTCACAAACTTCTACAGATGCACAATCGAGAGCATCCTGGCGGGCTGTATCACCGCCTGGTACGGCAACTGCTCCGCCCTCAACCGTAAGGCTCTCCAGAGGGTAGTGAGGTCTGCACAACGCATCACCGGGGCAAACTACCTGCCCTCCAGGACACCTACACCACCCGATGTTACAGGAAGGCCATAAAGATCATCAAGGACATCAACCACCGAACCACTGCCTGTTCACCCCGCTATCATCCAGAAGGCGAGGTCAGTACAGGTGCATCAAAGCTGGGACAGAGAGACTGAAAAACAGCTTCTATCTCAAGGCCATCAGACTGTTAAACAGCCACCACTAACATTGAGTGGCTGCTGCCAACACACTGTCATTGACACGGACCCAACTCCAGCCACTTTAATAATGGGAATTGATGGGAAATGATGTAAATATATCACTAGCCACTTTAAACAATGCTACCTTATATAATGTTACTTACCCTACATTATTCATCTCATATGCATACGTATATACTGTACTCTAGATCATCGACTGCATCCTTATGTCACTAGCCACTTTAACTATGCCACTTTGTTTACTTTGTCTACATACTCATCTCATATGTATATACTGTACTCGATACCATCTACTGTATGCTGCTCTGTACCATCACTCATTCATATATCCTTATGTACATATTCCTTATCCCCTTACACTGTGTATAAGACAGTAGTTTTGGAATTGTTAGTTAGATTACTTGTTGGTTATCACTGCATTGTCGGAACTAGAAGCACAAGCATTTCGCTACACTCGCATTAACATCTGCTAACCATGTGTATGTGACAAATAAAATTTGATTTGATTTGAGCTAGCTAGCTAGCTACATGTCTAAACAAAATACTCCACTACTATTCAATTAACCATTTCAATAGAATGTTCACAACTGTCGATAGACGTTGCCGGTAAACTTGCTCTGGCTATCTGCTGTGATTTCAGAGCACTCTCGTCTGAGTGTGCCAGAACGCAGAATAACTGATGAATATACGTAAGCTCAACGCCCGTTGAATATGTTCGGTGTCAGTAAATGTTGGCAAAGAAGCGTAATTAAAATGTTGCCAGCAACACAGTTGCAGTCAGCAATGCTCTGGATAACATCAAAACAGCCTAACCAGCTCTACTAGGGTAAAATCGTCAGAGTGAGCTGTTCTCTCATTTGTGTCTGGAAGAAGCTAGCCAATTAGCTTGGGTGCTTTCGTTAGGTCTGAACGCTTAAATAAACTCTACTGCTCGGCCAGGGCGTCCAGTGTGCACTCTGAGCGCTCAGAGAGCGAAACACAGAATTTACGTACGGACAATCTGACAATGCTCTGAGTTTATGAACGGGCACACTCTGGCTCTCCAGATTAAATTTACGAACCCACCCGTAGTATAAACCAGCCTTTTGAAAGCTTTGGTTGTTTTGTACATGGCCTCACATGTGAATCCTTAACGCCACCCATCTCTTTAAGGATTTAGAGGGTCTGAACGATGCTGAATGGGTGTAGACAAAGAAGAGCTCTCCATTAGGTGTCCGAAAACATTCAAGGGACATTTTCAAGTTCATCATCTTTCAAAGCATAATTACTTTCCCATTGTTCCTCAAATATAGTGTATGGTATACCATTTTCTAATTTTGTAAATGTAAAAAACACAATTTCAAATTTTGCCACATAAGACCGAATCGAGCCAGTCGGTCACGTGTGAAATTAGTTTTGATTTATAATGGACCATTATTATGCACCTGTCTCGGGGCAGGGGAACAAATACATGTCATCTATGTACTTAAATAGCTTAATACTAGCCAGGTAGGCTATACTCCTGTTGTAAAGAGAAGCAATGTGCTTAATATTAGGAAAGTTGAGAAATACATATAGTAGGCCTAACCTATAGAAAGCTGATGGGATCCTCCTCTTTTTATTATAGGCAATCACTCTGTTTTCTCACATAATTGCATAGACTATAGAAATGTTGTGCTCATGGGCTCTCATTAAGTGTATCGGCACCATTAAACAGCAAGCAGTTTAAAGGCACGATAGATAGGGCAGCCGTGCTTCTTGCCCCTAGGCAACTTTGCAGTATTTTGTTTTTTTCCGTGTCATTTCTTGTTTTCTGTTATTACATACAGCCGGGAAGAACTTTTGGATAGCAGAGTGGCGGTAACTCATCAGCATTAATACCAGGAATTCGACTTTCCCGAATCGGATCCTTTGTTCGTACCCCCTAGGGCAATTGAACTAATTCCAGAGGCTGATCCAAAATACCGCCGGCGGAGAAGAGTTACTCAGAGTGGACTTCTAGTCCGACTCAGAAGGTGCGTACACCACCCACCGCTTCCGAGTATATTACTCGCTAATGTTCAGTCTCTGGATAATAAAATTGATGAGCTCAGGGTGAGGATTTCCTTCCAGAGAGACATCAGGGATTGTAACATACTATTTTCACAGAATAAATATCTCTCCGGGAAGAAGAAGGGAGGGGGTGTATGGTTCATGATTAACTACTCATGGTGTGATTGTGATAACACACAGGAACTCAAGTCCTTTTGTTCACCCAACCTAGAATACCTCACAATCAAATGCCGACCGTATTACCTCCAAAGATAATTATCTTTGGTTATAGTCACGGCCATGTATATTCCCCCTCAAGCCGATACCACAATGGTCCTCAAAGAACTTCACTGGACCCTATGCAAACTGGAAACCACATATCCTGAGACCACATTTATTGTATCTGGGGATTTTAACAAAGCAAATTTGAGGAAAACGCTACAGAAGTTCTATCAACACATTGACTGTAGTACTTGCGCTGCTAAAACACTCGATCACTGCTGCTCCAACTTCTGGGATGCCTTTAAGGCCCTCGTTTTGGCAAATCTGATCACGACTCCATTTTGCTCCTCCCTTCATATAGGCAGAAACTCAAACAGGAAGTACCCATGCTAAGGACTATTCACCGCTGGTCTGACCAATCAGAATCTACGCTTGTTTTGATCACGCGGACTGTGATATTTTCCAGGTAGCCTCCGAGAATAACATTGACGAATACACTGATACGGTGACTGAGTTTATCAGGAAGTGTATAGGAGATGTTGTGCCCACTGTGACTATTATCACCTACCCTAACCAGAAATCGAGGATAGATGGCAGCATTCGTGCAAAACTGAAAGCTCGAACCACTGCATTTAATGATGGCAAGGTGACTGGGAATTTGGCCGAATACAAACAGTGTAGTTTTTCCCTCCGTAAGGCAATCAAACAGGCAAAAACGTCAGTATAGAGACAAAGTGAAGTCACAATGGCTCAGACATGAGACGAATGTGGCAGGGTCTACAGACAATCACAGACTACAAAAGGAAAACCAGCCACATCGTGGACACCGACATCTTGTTTCCGCCCTTTTTGAAGATAACCCAGTGCCACCGCTACCAAGGACTGTGGGCTCTCGTTCTCCATGGCCGACGAGAGTAAGATATTTAAGCGTGTTAACCCTCGCAAGGCTGCCAGCCCAGACGGCATGCCTAGCCGTGTCCTCAGAGCATGTGCAGACCAGCTGGCTGGAGTGTTTATGGACATATTCAATCTCTCCCTATCCCAGTCTGCTGTCCCCACATGCTTCAAGATGGCCACCATTGTTCCTGTACCCAAGAAAGCAAAGGTAACTGAACTAAATGACTAACACTCCATAGCACTCACTCACTTCATGAAATGCTTTGAGAGACTAGTCAAGGATCATATCACCACAATAGATCCACAGACGTTGCAATCGCCATTACACTGCCGTATCCCATCTGGACAAGAGGAATACCTTTATAAGAATGCTGTTCTTTGACTATAGCTCAGCATTCAACACCATAGTACCCACCAAGCTCATCATTAAGCTCAAGGCCCTGGGTCTGAACCCCACCCTGTGCAACTGGGTCCTTTTCTTCCTGACAGGCCGTCCCCAGGTGGTGAAGGTAGGAAACAACACCTCCACTTCGATGATCCTCAACACTGGGGCCCCACAAGGGTGCATGCTCAGCCCCCTCCTGCACTCCCTGTTCATCCATGACTGTATGGCCACACACGCCTCCAACTCAATCATCAAGTTTGCAGACGACACAACAGTAGTAGGCCGGATTACCAACAATGACGAGACAACCTACAGGGATGAGGTGAGGGCTCTGGGAGTGTGGTGCCAGAAATAACCTCTCATCAACGTCAACAAAACAAAGGAGCTGATCGTGGACTTCAGGAAACAGCAGAGGAAGCACCCCCCTATCCATATCGATGGGACTGCAGGGGAGAAGGTGGAAAGTTCCTCGGAGTACAGATCACTGACCAGCTGAAATGGTCCACCCACACAAACAGTGTGGTGAAGAAGGTGCAACAGCACCTCTTCAACCCCAGAAGGTGAGGTTAGTACAGGTGCATCAAAGCTGGGACCGAGATACTGAAAAACAGCTTCTATCTCAAGGCCGTCAGACTGTTAAATAGTCATCAATAGCACATTAGATGCTGCTGCAATTTTGCATTGTTCATGCATTGTTTTCATATGTACACTGCTCAAAAAAATTAAGGGAACACTAAAATAACACATCCTAGATTTGAATGAATGAAATATTCTTATTAAATACTTTTTTCTTTACATAGTTGAATGTGCTGACAACAAAATCACACAAAAATGATCAATGGAAATCAAATGTATCAACCCATGGAGGTCTGGATTTGGTCCCACTAAAAATGAAAGTGGAAAACCACACTACAGGTTGATCCAACTTGTAATGTAATGTCCTTAAAACAAGTCAAAATGAGGCTCAGTGTGTGTGGCCTCCACGTGCTTGTATGACCTCCCTACAACGCCTGGGCATGCTCCTGATGAGGTGGCGGATGGTCTCCTGAGGGATCTCCTCCCAGACCTGGACTAAAGCATCCGCCAACTCCTGGACAGTCTGTGGTGCAACGTGGTGTTGGTGGATGGAGTGAGACATGATGTCCCAGATGTGCTCAATTGATTCAGGCCTGGGGAACGGGCAGGCCAGTCCATAGCATCAATGCCTTCCTCTTGCAGGAACTGCTGACACACTCCAGCCACATGAGTTCTAGCATTGTCTTGCATTAGGAGGAACCCAGGGCCAACCGCACCAACATATGGTCTCACAAGGGGTCTGAGGATCTCATCTCGGTACCTAATGGCAGTCAGGCTACCTCTGGCGAGCACATGGAGGGCAGTGCGGCCCCCCAAAGAAATGCCACCCCACACCATGACCGACCCACCGCCAAACCGGTCATGCTGGAGGATGTTGCAGGCAGCAGAACGTTCTCCACGGCGTCTCCAGACTCTGTCACGTCTGTCACGTGCTCAGTGTGAACCTGCTTTCATCTGTGAAGAGCACAGGGCTCCAGTGGCGAATTTGCCAATCTTGGTGTTCTCTGGCAAATGCCAAACGTCCTGCACGGTGTTGGGCTGTAAGCACAACCCCCACCTGTGGACGTCGGCCCCTCATACCACCCTCATGGAGTCTGTTTCTGACCTTTTTGAGCAGACACATGCACATTTGTGGCCTGCTGGAGGTCATTTTGCAGGGCTCTGGCAGCGCTCCTCCTTGCACAAAGGCGGAGGTAGCGGTCCTGCTGCTGGGTTGTTGCCCTCCTACGGCCTCCTCCACGTCTCCTGGTGTACTGGCCTGTCTCCTGGTAGCGCCTCCATGCTCTGGACACTACGCTGACAGACACACCAAACCTTCTTGCCACAGCACGCATTGATGTGCCATCCTGGATGAGCTGCACTACCTGAGCCACTTGTGTGGGTTGTAGACTCCGTCTCATGCTACCACTAGAGTGAAAGCACCGCCAGCATTCAAAAGTGACCAAAACATCAGCCAGGAAGCATAGGAACTGAGAAGTGGTCTGTGGTCTCCACCTGCAGAACCACTCCTTTATTGGGGGCGTCTTGCTAATTGCCTATAATTTCCACCTGTTGTCTATTCCATTTGCACAACAGCATGTGAAATTTATTGTCAATCAGTGCTGCTTCCTAAGTGGACAGTTTAATTTCACAGAAGTGTGATTGACTTGGAGTTACATTGTGTTGTTTAAGTGTTCCCTTTATTTTTTTGAGCAGTGTATATACTGTATTCTATTCTACTGTATCTTAGTCTATGCCACTCTGACATTGCTCATCTCATATGTATATACTGTATTCTATTCTACTGTATCTCAGTCTATGCCGCTCTGACATTGCTCATCTCATATGTATATACTGTATTCTATTCTACTGTATCTCAGTCTATGCCGCTCTGACATTGCTCATCTCATATGTATATACTGTATTCTATTCTACTGTATCTTGGTCTATGCCGCTCTGACATTGCTCGTCCAAATATTTATATATTCTTAATTCCATTCCTTAGATGTGTGTGCATTGTTGTGAAATTGTTAGATATTACTTCACTGTTGTACCTAGAAACACAAGCATTTCACTGCACCCGCAATCTGCTAAACATGTGTACGTGACCAATGAAATTGGATTCGATTTTCGATCACATTTGCATTGATGTCAGAGTGCTGGACAATAGAGTGCTGCGTACCAGGTAGTTAGCAAGTTTGGTAGGCTACTAATGACCATCAGCAGCATCAGAGCTGGTGGAATTTGACTGCCTTCATGACTCGTGACTGTCGATTTGGCGGTAATACGGTCACCGTAACAGCCCTAGATCAGACTCGCCTGGGGTGGGGGATTCGTCACCAAGAGAAAGCTTCTCCTGTCGTGCTCTTGCTTTGATTTTGTGGAAGTCCTTTCCGGAAATGTATGAAGTTGCCCTGCACCACCACTGTTCCATTCTTGTACAGGTTGACAGAGGGGGTCTTTCTCAGGGTCCTCGTTTTAAGATATGTTCTGATTTTCCGCCCGCCGCCAATACCCTCTCTCTTAAGAGGGATAGTGTGCTCTCATAGCTCTGTGCCATGCCCAGGGATGGTCTGTGTTGAAGATTAAGTTGCTTACATTCCGATTTTTGTAGCAGTCAATAAAAATTGTGTCTGGATTGTCCATGAGGAGCTTCTCTTTGTACTCTTTCTGTGGCTTGTCATTTTTTTTATGTCCAAGGGGTACTGTACTGTGGTGACCTCTGCACAGAGGGAAGCCATGGAGCAAGGGGTCAAAGATGCTTCTGCATTTGGGTGGGGGAGGAACTCTGCTGCCATCGTTTGGCTCAGGGGCTTCACACCTCTTACTTCACACTTCAGTGGTTATTAATGTTGCAGCCGGGTCTGTTCTTCAAGATTGGTAGCCTTTTAACTTAGCATTCAGTCTTTATAAAGTGAAACATCTAGAGATTATTGTAATGTTCTTTTCCTTCTAGGATTTCGAAGTAGCTTCCGACTGAACATTACATACTCAGTTCCAGGTTGGATGATATTTTCGGGTTTCTTTTGTTGGTTACTGGTTTGTCAGAAAGTTTGCTGGATAGTCCTTGGCAGTAAGAATCCTTGGTGATATAAATCCTTCCAGAATCCTTCCAGGTCATTTGTCCAAGATAAGGTTGTAGGTTTGGAGTTTTGATTTGGAGTGAAGGTTATGTTGTGGGGGGTAGTATCCAATTTTATACAACCCTAAATCTATCTTTTTGTAAAAATGCAGCTCATCTGCTCATGACCTCTCTATAACTCTGCCTCTCCCTCTTTCCCTCCCTCCCCCACTCTCTCGCCTGTGCCAGGTTGATAAGGAGAGTAATGGTTCTAGTGATAGTTTCTCTATGGACCCTCAGTTGGAGCGTCAAGTAGAGACCATCCGGGAACCTGGTGGACTCCTACATGAACATCGTTTACAAAGCCATTAGAGACCTCGTGCCCAAGACCGCCATGCATCTCACGGTCAACAACGTACGTCTGTGTCTGTCCGGCAGTCTCCCCTCATAACTCTCTGTTGGTGAAGGAATATATCATCTCTCTCTCCTCTCTCCATAGGTAAAGGAGTACATCAGTAATGACCTCCTGGTGCAGCTCTACTCTCTAACAGAGAAGTGTGTGTTGATGGATGAGTATCCAGGGGAGAGAGGAGGCACTGAGGACTCATGCTGCCTTGGAGGCGCTGGCCATTATCGGAGACATCTCGACCTCCACCTGCTCCACTCCTCTACCTCCTCCTGTTGACTCCTTCTGGCTGCATGGAGCCCCTGCGACCAGCCGCAGGTAACACACAAACACACACATGGGTGCACACATATCATAACGCTAACCACCTTCCCTCAGGTCTCACAGTCCTACAGCTCTAGCTCCTAAGCATATAGCCTCTGCTCCCAGAGCCCCCACCCTCCACCAGAGGCCCCACCTCCATGACGCTACTAGTCTCCTCCGTGCTGCACCTCATCCTCATGGACCAACCAGCAACAACGCTGATACCAACCAGTCTCCACCAGGCGGACTTATCAGATTGCCCCCCAATGTCCCAGGTAACCATGACGGCGATGTTTGGGGAAGCAGGTAACCTAGAGGTTAGAGTGTTGGGCCGGTAACCTAAAGGTCACTAAGTTCTAATCCCCAAACTGACCAGGTGAAAAATCGTTCCCTTGAGAAGAGCACTTAATCCTAATTGCTCCAGGGATGCTGTTGACAATGGCAGACCGTGACCCCACTCTCTGAGTTGTCTCGGGGATATGCAAAAAACACATTTCCAATTCCCACATGCGTATTAATACACACTTACAGTACATACAGTTGAAGTCAGAAGTGTACATACACTTAGGTTGGAGTCATTAAATCTCATTTTTCAACCACTCAAATTGTTAACAAACTATAGTTTTGGCAAGTCGGATAGGACATCTACTTTGTGCATGACACAAGTAATTTTTCCAACAATTGTTTACAGACAGATTATTTCACATATAATTCTGTATCACAATTCCAGTGGGTCAGAAGTTTACATACACTAAGTTAACTGTGCCTTTAAACAGCTTGGAAAAATTCCAGAAAATGATGTCATGGCTTTAGAAGTTTCTGATAGGCTAATTGACATCATTTGAGTCAATTGGAGGTGTACCTGTGTATGTATTTCAAGGCCTACCTTCAAGCTCAGTGCCTCTTTGCTTGACATGGGAAAATCAAAAGAAATCAGCCAAGACCTCCAGAAGTCTGGTTCATCATTGGGAGCAATTTCCAAATGCCTGAAGGTACCACGTTCATCTGTAAAAACAATAGTATGCAAGTATAAACACCATGGGACCACGCAGCCGTCATACTGCTCAGGAAGGAGATGCGTTCTGTCTCCTAGAGATGAACGTACTTTGGTGCGAAAAGTACAAATCAATCCCAGAACAACAGCAAAGGACCTTGTGAAGATGCTGGAGGAAACAGGTACAAACATATCTATATCCACAGTAAAATTAGTCCTACATCGACATAAGCTGAAAGGCCGCTCAGCAAGGAAGAAGCCACTGCTCCAAAACCGCCATAAAAAAGCCAGACCGGTTTGCAACTGCACATGGGGACAAAGGTCATACTTTTTGGAGAAACGTCCTCTGGTCTGATGAAACAAAAATAGAACTGTTTGGCCATAATGACCATCGTTATGTTTGGAGGAAAAAGGGGGAGGCTTGCAAGCCGAAGAACACCATCCCAACCGTGAAGCACAGGGGTGGCAGCATCATGTTGTGGGGGTGCTTTGCTGCAGGAGTGACTGGTGCACTTCACAAAATAGATGGCTTAATGAGGAAGGGAAATTATGTGGATATATTGAAGCAACGTCTCAAGACATCAGTCAGGAAGTTAAAGCTTGGTTGCAAATGGGTCTTCCAAATGGACAATGACCCCAAAAAATACTTCCAAAGTTGTGGCAAAATGGCTTAAGGACACCAGAGACTCTGGGTTCGCGTCCAGGCTCTGATGTAACCGGCCGCGACCGGGAGGTCCGTGGGGCGACGCACAATTGGCCTAGCGTCGTCCGGGTTAGGGAGGGTTTGGCCGGTAGGGATATCCTTGTCTCATCGCACACCAGCGACTCCTGTGGTGGGCTGGGCGCAGTGCGTGCTAACCAGGGTTGCCAGGTGCACGGTGTTTCCTCCGACACATTGGTGCGGCTGGCTTCCGGGTTGGATGCGCGCTGTGTTAAGAAGCAGTGCGGCTTGGTTGGGTTGTGTATCGGAGGACGCATGACTTTCAACCTTCGTCTCTCCCGAGCCCGTACGGGAGTTGTAGCAATTGGATACCACGAAATTGGGGAGAAAAAGGGGTAAAAATTCAAAAAAAATTGTTTTTAAATGGCTCAAGGACAACAAAGTCAAGGTATTGGAGTGGTCATCACAAAGCCCTGACCTCAATCCTATAGAACACTTGTGGGCAGAACTGAAAAAGCGTGTGTGAGCAAGGAGGCCTATAAACCTGACTCAGTTAAACTAGCTCTGTCAGGAGGAATGGGCCAAAATTCACCCAATTTATTGTGGGAAGCTTGTGGAAGGCTACCTGAAACATTTGAAAGGCAATGCTACCAAATACTAATTAAGTGTATGTAAACTTCTGACCCACTGGGAATGTGAGGAAAGAAATAAAAACTGAAATGAATCATTCTCTCTACTATTATTCTGACATTTCACATTCTCAAAGTGGTGATCCTAACTAACCTAAGACAGGGAATTTTTACTAGGATCAAATGTCAGGAATTGTGAAAAACTGAGTTGAAATGTATTTGGCTAAGGTGTATGTGAACTTCCCACTTCAACTTGTATGTGAAATAGGACAAATATAAGCACCCACCTTATTATTATTGAAGTTCAACTTGACTTATTTGCTATTTGATGAAATGCTTTAATGCTGTGGTACTTCAAGCATGCACACAGGCACGCACACACACACAGCTAAACATTGGGCTGCAGCGAGAGAGGTTATTTGAGCTGGGGTGGGGGTCTTTTGGAAAATGTGTTTTTCATTTATTTCCTATCAACCCCAGTATACAGACCCTTTCTATTTCTCACCTCTCTCTCTCTCTCTCCATCTCAACCTCCCTTTCTCCTGGCATGGATTTGTTTGACTGCTTTCCATTTTTCCTAATGTAATATCTTTCTCCCTGCTCTTCCTCTCTTCCTCCACTCATTCCTCCCCTGTTTTTGGGCTGTACATTTTTTTTCTCCCCCCTAATTTCCTCTCCAACCATTATTTTGGGCCTCACCCATCACCCCTCTTTCCTTTTCAAGCCCCTACCTAACTCTCCCTCCATAACTCACCCTCTCTTTTTCTCTACCTCTATCCCAGGAAAAGCACAAGCCCCTTTCTCTTATTTCACATCACAGGAACATTCTGCCAGCACACACACACCACAAGATTCCTTTGTCTCTACAGGGATCTTTCCTGGTCAGTATTAGCAGGAATGCTCACTATTTCTCAACTGGATTTTCTTCCAGAGTGCACACTATGCTTTAGGAGATCTGCGGTGTATTTTGTAAATCATTTATAGTACTGTAATACTTTAAAATGCATCATTGTGTGTGTGTCCTGTATTAATGGTTTCTCCTCTCTGTCCCCCTCCAGGAGGCAACCCCCGGCTGTCCCCATGAAACCATCGCAATGACCCCCTCCCCTCAACACAACCTCTTATAGGCTGTACGATGGAGTTGTCAAATCAATCAGATGGATTATTTAAACTAATTTCCCAATTCGTAGACCTATCCCTAAAGCACTTTTATTCCCAACACTTTCATAGATCTGAAATGATTGGGTAGGTGTAATCAATGTGGTGATAATTTATTTTAGTCTATCAGAGGGAAATGTGGAGCAATCACCATTTTTAAAATCTGTTATTTTACCAGGTAAATTGACTGAGAACACATTCTCATTTGCAGCAACGACCTGGGGAATAGTTACAGGGGAGAGGAGGGGGATGAATGAGCCAAAACTGGGGATTATTAGGTGACCGTGATGGTTTGAGGGCCAGATTGGGAATTTAGCCAGGACACCAGGGTTAACACCCCTACTCTTACGATAAGTGCCATGGGATCTTGACCGCAGAGAGTCAGGACACCCATTTAACGTCCCTTCCGAAAGACGGCAACATACACAGGGCAGTGTCCCCAATCACTGCCCTGGGGCATTGGGATATTTTTAGACCAGAGGAAAGAGTGCCTCCTACTGGCCCTCCAACACCACTTCCAGCAGCATCTGGTCTCCCATCCAGGGACTGACCAGGACCAACCCTGCTTAGCTTCAGAAGCAAGTCAGCAGTGGTATGCAGGGTGGTATGCTGCTGGCAATATTGATCATTTCAACCCAATCCATTCAGGTGAAGGGCCATTCCAAACTCAAATATCCAGCTACCATTTTGCCTGAGACTTTTACACAGAGCTTGTCAATGTGCTGTCTAATCTGTATTTAACACGGTGTGGTTCGAGCCCTAAATGCTGATTGGCTGATAGCCGTGGTATATCAGACCGTACACCATGGGTATGACAAAACATTTATTTTTACCGCTCTAACTACATTGGTAACCAGTTTATAATAGCAGTAAGACACCTCGGGGGTTTGTGGTATATGGCCAATATGCCACGGCTAAGGGCTGTATCCAGGCACTCCGCAATGCGTCGTGCATAAGAATAGCCCTTAGTCATGGTATACTGGCCATATACCACAACCCAACGTGTCTTATTGCTTATACAGAGCCCTCTCCTTACCTTCTCTCCATCTGTCTCCTTCCCTCTCAACTCCCCCAACCCAGCAAAAATTCTGAAATGTCCATCCCCGAATTACAACATTTGCCATCAAGATAGAACTGCTAAAGGGGGTGGAATTGCAATCTACTGTGAAGTTCTGTCATACTATCCAGGTCTATGCCCAAACAGTTCGAGCTTCTACTTTTAAATATCCATCTCTCAAGAAATACAGTGGGGGGAAAAAGTATTTAGTCAGCCACCAATTGTGCAAGTTCTCCCACTTAAAAAGATGAGAGATACCTGTAATTTTCATCATAGGTACACTTCAACTATGACAGACAAAATGAGAAAAAAAATCCAGAAATTCACATTGTAGGATTTTTTATGAATTTATTTGCAAATTATGGTGGAAAATACGTATTTGGTCAATAGCAAAAGTTTATCTCAATACTTATATACCCTTTGTTGGCAATGACAGAGGTCAAACGTTTTCTGTAAGTCTTCACAAGATTTTCACACACTGTTGCTGGTATTTTGGCCCATTCCTCCATGCAGATCTCCTCTAGAGCAGTGATGTTTTGGGGCTGTTGCTGGGCAACACAGACTTTCAACTCCCTCCAAATATTTTCTATGGGGTTGAGACCTGGAGACTGGCTAGGCCACTCCACGACCTTGAAATGCTTCTTACAAAGCCACTCCTTCATTGCCCAGGTGGTGTGTTTGGGATCATTGTCATGCTGAAAGACCCAGCCAGGTTTTCACTCAAAAATCTCACGATACATGGCCCCATTCATTCTCTCCTTGACACGGATCAATCGTCCTGGTCCCTTTGCAGAAAAACAGCCCCAAAGCATGATGTTTCCACCCTCATGCTTCACAGTAGGTATGGTGTTCTTTGGATGCAACTCAGCATTCTTTGTCCTCCAAACACAACAAGTTTAGTTTTTACCAAAAAGTTATATTTTGGTTTCATCTGACCATATGACATTCTCCCAATCTTCTTCTGGATCATCCAAATGCTCTCTAGCAAACTTCAGATGGGCCTGGACATGTACTGGCTTAAGCAGGGGGACACATCTGGCACTGTAGGATTTGAGTCCCTGGTGGTGTAGTGTGTTACTGATGGTAGGCTTTGTTACTTTGGTCCCAGCTCTCTGCAGGTCATTCACTAGGTCCCCCCGTGTGGTTCTGGGATTTTTGCTCACCGTTCTTGTGATCATTTTGACCCCACGGGGTGAGATCTTGCGTGGAGCCCCAGATCGAGGGAGATTATCAGTGGTCTTGTATGTCTTCCATTTCCTAATAATTGCTCCCACAGTTGATTTCTTCAAATCAAGCTGCTTACCTATTGCAGATTCAGTCTTCCCAGCCTGGTGCAGGTCTACAATTTTGTTTCTGGTGTCCTTTGACAGCTCTTTGGTCTTGGCCATAGTGGAGTTTTGAGTGTGACTGTTTGAGGTTGTGGACAGGTGTCTTTTATACTGATAACAAGTTCAAACAGGTGCCATTAATACAGTTAACG